>NW_026895393.1:0-154314 GCF_033153095.1 Gastrolobium bilobum | reverse complement strand
AGTAATTTCTTACCTTAAACAAGTCCTACACCACCAAAAGACCTATCTTCAAGCTTTAAATCAACCAACACAATCTCAATTTTGTCTGTTGATGAACAATAGTCGAAATGGGAGAATGGAGAGATCTCTTGAACCAAGGCTTCCCATTACTCCTAAGACACTAAGCTTCAATTTTCATGACAAGTATTTGGTGATTAAATGGCTAGAAAATGAAGAGAAAAAGCTTGAGCATTCTTCCATGGCGGTTGGGTTTGCCAGCCATAGGGGAGGGGGAAAAATAGGTGAAAATGGATTTCAAATGAATATTAAGTCACTTTACTTAAAATGTTGACTTTGACCCTCGATTTTTCCAAAATTGATAAGTATTCCTTCTATTTCTTTTTTTAGCTTGATTTCTTAACTTATCCAACTTAAATAATATCCTTTCCACATCACTAAATTCTCTAAATAATCATATTAGGATATCATAATTGAATTTAGGCTAATTTTTATATAATTACAATTTGGTTCCTAAACTTTACCAAGCCCTATGACAAGGCTTAATCAAATGCATAGCAATAGGGTCTTGCCTCCTTTATAAGTAAAAGCCATTGATTTAATTTTAATTTAACATTAGTTTATAGTTTAAATAAAAAGTTTGTATTTTAAAATCATGTCTGCAGTGATATACATATGATTTTTATAGGTTACAAACGGATTTCAAACAAGCCCATCAAATATAAATGCTAATGGGAGAGCTGGGATAAAAGCTCAAACTACAATCCATGATACTAAAACACATTATATGTTATCAAAAAAAAAAAAAAAAACACATTATAAACTTTGGGAAAAAAATAAAATAAAAAAGAAACTAATAGTCCTTGTGGAGCACTTCCATTCTTTCAACACCGATTACTCAACCAATCAGAATATTAAAGAGACTACCATACCCTAATCCAACCAGCTTATCGTTCAATTTTTTAACATTGAGAGGACTTTATTGACAATCATTTCCTTCATACAATGACTTTCTTAGCCTTTTTTCCATCACCCATTTCAGGCAATTCTTCTCGAGAATCATCTTTCTCTCTCTTTGCTTTGTGCTTTCTTTCTTTGTGCTCTGCCTTGCCATCACAACCTTCACGTATACCATCTGCAACCCCACTTGACTCCACTGATTCTCCATTTTCTTTAGCCTTGGTTTTCAGTGACTCAATCACACCCTTCACATCTATATCAACCTGCCACACAAACACACCCCCAGACCAAATTTAGTAATAGTTCTAAGTTGTGTTCTTGTCGCTAAGGAAATCATAATAGCAACATCCAAGATATCCAGAGCAAAACGTGACACACCTGAAGATTCTGGTGATAATCAGAATTGTCGGAACATTTCATCTTGGAATTCAGAGCTATAACAACAATAAAAAATAAAAATTACATGGGGAATAAAATGGATAATTTATGTAATTTTCCACGATCCTGAGGTGAACTTTGACCCACACACAAAAAAAAATTAAAAAGATAAAGCCGGGTCCTTAACAAAAAAAATATTGTACTCACTTTTTTCCTTACAAAAAAAAATACTCATATTACTTCTTTTTTAGGGATTAAATCAGATCTTCGTTGAATTTCTAAGGGATTACATTTTCAAAGAACCAGAATTTTAGAGGGACCAAAAGTTGATTTTTTATTTTTTTTTGTAAGATACGAAAGTGGGTATCATATTTTTTGTTAGTGACCCAAAAACGACTTTACTAAAAAAAAAACAATCATATTTTATAATAAACTCATATCATATAATGTGTTTAATATGCAATGTTATCTAATTATGTCTTTCACATTCATATACAATATACAAGATTTAAATTTTGGATTATAGTAATTACATTTTTGTAAGGCCCAAAGCAACAAGGCAGCTGCAGAGTTCTCTGCGAGTTTCAACCGAGATTTTTCATCCCCTAACGTTTGGAGTATACCATCTACCGTCGTTATCTGAACAGAGCAGACATATTTCTTATCTTGAGGAGAACCTTCATCTTTCACAACGCTGTGAACCATTGCAGAGGAGTAACTAGTTAGTTTACAATGAGTATCAAAAGCTTTGACATATGAAACATACTGAGAGAACAAATTAAATTTAAATTGGATGATTCATTAGCTAGTAATAAAAAATTTGCATCACTAGCATATACTAAATTCAATACCTAATAATACATCAACCAAATCTGCACAATAAATGCCCACAAGAATGCTTGTGATCTTGCACACAGACTGGCACTAACACCCAAACATGCTTTCCATTAATTGAAGAAAAAAAATTTAAGGATTTGGACAAGATTATTTTAACCTGGTTTTTAATTGGGTAAAACAAGAGTAAAATGAAACCCTTTTAACTAAAAATGTGAACAAAATATGTAAGTCGAATCCAAGAGTTGTTGAACTACTGGCATTCCGATTAAACCCAAGAGTTGTTGATTTAGTGGAGATCCACTTAGACCCAAGATTTAACCTACCTAAAAGTAGTGGATTCAATTTATGAGAATTGCAACTATTAAGGAAAGTGAAGAAACTCAATTTCAAAATCGAATTAGATGGGCCCGTTAGGACTTGGGACACTGCTTGGTATACAAAATACATAAGTTGAGAACTATGAGGTGATCTCTTGATTATTAGTAAAGATATAAGTAAACGAAAACAAAAGAATAATGTATACCCTTAATGACATATAATACCCCATCTATATATAATTTCTATTTTTGACACACCCACCCCCCAAATTATACTTTCAAATTTCGCTACCAGAGAAAAGCATAAGACTGAGACAATGTACTTTTATATAAATAAATCAGTACAGTAAATGAATGTTATTCTTTCAATATGTCATTCCAAAATAATAGCAGTAGATTTCTGGCTAGTAGTGGTTACCTGTATACTGGGTTAGGCCATCTTTTTATTGCACAAAGCTCGTGTAACTTTTGTTTGGCTTGTTTAATCTCAAAGGTACTATCAATGCAAGCAAAAAAATCGAGAATCTTAGTTCCAATAGGCATTATATTTGCTAGTTTATGCAAGGCAATCTTGGCAGCGTCAAGCCTTGCAATGTCCCTCTGCTCAGAGGAAGCGGATGCAACAAATTCTCCATCAACGAAGACTCTAGCAATGCTTTTTTCACCCTTCCTTCGGTGCTTGATGTCTATCAGTTTCCCTTTCTTTTGGCACAAGTCGAAGAGCATTGTCACTGGTTGAGGTTGTTGCTCCAGATCATCTAGCGTCGCTATGGGCTCCATAAGACGTTTAATTATCTGCCAACAATAAATTGTTCCTCAGACACATTACACACATACAAATCATGATAATTGATAAAAGGCCAAATCCCCAGAGAGAGAGGGTTGGAAATGGGATGGGATGGATTGACTGGTCTTTTAAAAATAGATTGAAAATATAAATCAATCTCATTTTATGATGTGTTGATGGATCAATCCGTCTAAAAATTAAATTTTTAAAAATAAATATTGTTTTATAAACTTTATAATGCTATTTAATTCAATTTAACATTGTCATTAATTTTTTCAATCCTAAATCCAGTGGCAGAGTCAGTGCAAAAAATCAGCCTGGACGTTTTTGGGATGCCCCTAATAACTAACGAATAACGAATGACAAGTGTTTTTTCTTGTTTGGATCCTAAGTAAATATTTCGTAGTAGCCTCCTTAGACCGCACATCTTTTTTGGTATATCCAGATAGTAGATAGGAGCATAAACTGAAACATTCTTGAGCTACAAAGATGGTTATTAAATCGTTAGCGCCGCATAAAAACATTCCTCCTAGAGTAGCTGTTAATACAAATAACATAAACTCTGTTATAGCCATTTCTGTACATTCAATGTACTCTACAAATAGAGAAATACATAGAGTTGAACATAGTACAATAAGATATTGAAAGATTTAACTATGGAGAAAGCTAGTGCCAAAAGTCAGCAACTATGAAGGAAGAAAATCATTGATCGTTACTCAAGATAAAACAAAAAAAAACTTCTGATTTTGGAAACTAGCCAAGGCACTTACTGATCTCAACGTGGCTACGCTACTGCCTAAGTCTAAATATATGCTAATATTGTTTGACGATATCTAAAAACTTATTTTTGATTCCATATTTGGATAACATTTATTATAAATAAAGTATTTTCTTCTTTATATTTTGTAGAGGAATACTAAGATAAAGATTTTAGATATCACATTAGTTTCAAATAAAATACTACTTGATATTAAGTAAAAAGGAAAAATTGACCTAACGAATTAACCGATCCAACTATGGGTTCAACCTATTTTGACATGTCTTTACATGGTTAGGTTCAAACTAGTTGGGAATATCAACCAACCCGCTCATCATCTGCAGCAAGTTAAACAGATCAATCCATTGGATTTGTAGTGAGGATAAAGGTGAGTGTTGATTATACAATCTTATGTTTGTAGTTGTACAAAGAAATTATTTTCCAATGACCTTCTAATCACAAGAAGTCCCTCTTTACAAACTAATTATGATCATTATTAATTAATAAATACAGAAAATGCATATTTTTCTTAAGAAATAATAAAAACAAGAACATACCTTCCAAAATTTTTTATATTTAAATTTAACATCGATTAAAACAGCACCCACTATAGATTCAACAATGTCGGCAAGAATCTTGGGAGCTTTAACCGAACCACCATAGGAAATAGAGTCATCCTTTTCACCTACAACTTCCACAAACTCATCTACCTTGTCAAAAAGATAAGGGGCTTTATGACGGATGCAGCGGTGGAAGCCATGGCGAATGGCCAAACGAGCTAGCTTCTCCGTGCTGACGTTAGCAGCACGGAGAAGAGAGAGTTGGCCAGGTTCAATGTTGGGATAAGTGAGAAACAAGTGATTGCCCATAGAAAAGCCCAAAGCACTATCACCTATGAACTCAAGGCGCTCATAGCAGACAGCATTCGGGAACGAGGAGTGGGTCAGGGCTTGTTCTATAAGCTTCTTGTTCTTGAACCTATGTCCGATTATGTTCTCCACCTCATGCACCAACTTTTCCATCTTCGAATTTGGAGTGCAAGGAGAAAAGCATGACAAGAAGGTGTGATGTTCCTATTATATTGATGAGTATATTGTTTCTAATAAATAATGTTCCAATAATTAAATGTCGTCCATGTGCATCTTCTTCCACAAAAGTTCTCTAAAAATTAATAAAAATAAAGCATGCAATTTTTAAACGCATGGCAATGTGTTGTAAAGAATCCATTTTACTCAGAACTGAAAGCTAACATGCCTCGTGCTAAAACTCTTTATTGGACATTGCTATCATACACTTATGCTAAATTTACGAATCCAGAATTTTTTTTTTACGTGTGTATATTTAATCCGAACATTTAGTGGAGGGGTTTGGGGCAATGCCTTCTGAAAAAAAAATTAAACAAAGTTTTAAATGTATTAAAAATAAAAGAATATAAACAAAAAAGAATTTATATCTCTTATATTACATGAACCAAATTTTTTGTCGTGTTAAGAAAAAAGACAAGGCTAATCCATTGAATATGTACCATCTCACTTTCTTTAATATTATATAACTTGTTTTTTTCTTAACATGACAAAAAATTTCGTTCACATAATCTGAGGGATATAATCCTCTAACAACAAAAGAAAAGAAAATTTCGACTTAAGATAAAAAAAAAATCAAATTAATGATATAAAATCACTAAAACATAAACAGTAAATAAGATGTATTTCTTTTTTAGTATTTGTGTTTGTATTCCTAACAATGCAACTACTAAAATGGCTCCTTGAGTGACATTCTTAATTAATTAAAAAATATATCTCTTCAGCATACAAAAATATATATATATCTCTCTTCTTTACTAAAAAAATGTATAACCAAATTTATGTATGCACTTGCACATATTGACAGCCAAATAGCTCCACCAATGTGTGGGAGTATATACTCTTGAATCACAGAAGCTGGATATTATATAAAAAGAAGTAAAGAAAATATAACAATATTAATAAAAAGAAAAAAAAAATTCTTGAGTTTATGAAATTTTTTGAGTAAGAGTGGATAATATTTTTGGGTTTTGCTTTTACTTCAACCCCAGCCCAAAAATTGAGGTACGTTGATTGTGTTCTGGTTTTTTTATTTTTAAAATTGTTATGTATAATAGTTATGAAAATAGTTATGTTCTATTTTTTTTTTGTTTTTTCTAAATTTGATTCTAAAAATAAAAAAATAGTTACTGTTTTATAAGTTTTTTTTTTATAAAATAGGCTTTACCAAATGAGTTTTTTTCTGAAAATTAAAAAATTATTTTTAAAAATTGATTTCAAACTAGTTTAGATTTTTTAAACCCTCTAAAATATTAACAATAAATTTTATTTGTAATTTTTGTTTTGTTGAGTTGCTAGAAGAAGTTAGTATTGTGCTCGCTAAAAAAACAACAAACATATAAAGAAATGAATTTTATTAATCTCATCTAATAGGAGAGAAGCTCTCTCATACTATATAGATAATTATGTGTAAGATCCATCTATTATAGGAGAAAGAAAAAGGTATACAAAAATTGGTATATGTGTAAGAGAGAAAAACACTCTTCTACAAATGTAAGAGTATATTTTTTCTAAAAAAATTGTGCATGGAAACATAAATCTCAAGAAATATTTTTTAGGGGTATTTGATAGAGGAAGGTGTTTGATATTTTCTTTATCTGGGAATTACAAATTTCGAAAATATAGTGGGAAATAGATTTTTATTGTTACTAAAAAATTGTTTGGTGAGCCTATATTTTTTTCAAAATTATTTGATTAATTTTATTAAATTTGTGTTTGATTGATTGTGAAATATTAATAGGAATAGGAAAATTATTTTAGAACGATACCTTCGATTTTAATAATTGTGTCTCTCTCTCAAATCGATTTTTAGACTTGTTCTCCTGTGGGTGTGTTAATTTCCCCTCATCTCTTTCTTTTTTGTATCTGATAGGGTTGTTATCCATCCATCTCTGGCTCTCAGCAGCTCCTTTCATTGTAGCTGGCGTCGATGCTGTAACCGTTGGGGTTTATCTCCTTCGAAAATCTCCGGTTCGTGTTATTGAGGCAAGTATCCGGTTGCTGTAGCTGGCGTCGCTGCTGTAGCTGAAAAAGTTCTTCCATTTTGATAGGGTTACAATATCCACAGTTTAGCAATCTCGTTGCGGTGACGGTCCACAAATATCGTATGTTGTAGTCAATTTCCTGTCCATAATTTTCAATGTTATACTTTAAAATGGAGGGTTAATCAGTTTAAATGTTTGTCAATTGTTTTTTATATTTTTTAGTTTCAGTTTGAGCAACATGATTTATACTATTAATAAATAATGCTGGAGCTTGTAGGTTGTATAGTGAACATTGTGACCGCAAGAGATTCATCCAGAGAAGGCAGGAAAGAGCTGTAGGCTACATACCTCAGGATCAAAGATTCAAAACTTATTAAGTTATTATCAAATCTCCTTAGTCCTAATCTAACTTTCTAATTTTGACTTGTATATGAACTTGGAAGTTTTCCGCTGCTATACATTGGACTTAATTTATGAACCACTTTTTCCAACCTGAGTGTGTTATTTGGGTTGTTAGATGATTGAGATTACAAATAACTGAACTTCAAACTCAAGAAAAAGGCAGATAGAATTTTAGGTAATTATTTTATTTTTTGTGTATGTTCTCCTTGGGTGTACATGTTTTCCATTTCCTTGGGAACTTAAGTTGGTTGTGTTAATTGCATCAATATGTCATCTTGTAAGTTTAATTTGTTTATATTTTTTCTATCAGTCCAAATCCACATACAGGCTACATTGTTTTTAAAAGAAAACTATGCAGACCCCATTGTTTTGAAAGTGTCAGGCCGAAGGTGATATTCTATTTTGATTGTGGAAATCATGACATGGAGCAAATTAACCTCAACAGTTTCATCAGTAATATGTAACATAATAGAATAACCATCTTCATTCTTTTAATATGTGGTGTGTAATTTTATCTACTGCACTTCTTGAGTATGATTTGAGATGGCATTAAATAAACATATTAGAATTGTGTGACCACAGTGAATGCTGTGCTATTTCTATATTACAAGGAATATAAAATAAGAAGCATGTGGTGGTTTAGCCAAATTGCTGGACAAAAACTGATTTCCCCAGTATCTTGATATGCAAAGACTATATTGACAATATGTTTATTGAGTCCCTTTCGAGGGCCTTGTGCAACTGCAATGCATGAAGCTATCTGCTAGAGTTTTGCACCAAATTCAGTGGCTTATTTTATTAGGCACAGTAAATGAAGCACAATCTGAATTTCATAGTTGATTATTTCAATTAAATTTTGCTTTGATTTTATTGTTGTTTTGCTTATCAGTTAGTGGCCTTAACTTCAATAATTTATAACCTATTAAACCCTAAACTTGTTACATTGGATATTGTCCCTGAAGTGGCATATACTCATGTTTATTCATGTATTTGGATCAGAATTGGTCAAGAGATCCTGATGGAAGATAACTTGCCCGATGATGAGATAGAAATTGATTTGTCTCCTATAGCTGTACAATTGGCCTATGTCCAGCAGGTAAAAGTTCTGATTTCTCAAAATTTATTTCTCCTTCAACTGAATATTACTTTTTTTAAGTGCCAGAAATATTAATTAATCATAGATGAACAGCTTCTTGGGCATAAGCAAGATGCTATTGAAGCTTATACAGATATTATTAAACGAGATATGGCTAATGAATAATCAATTGCAGTGGCAGTGAACAATCTTGTTTCACTGAAAGGTACAAAAGATGCTTCTGATAGCCTAAGGAAACTTGATTGGCTAAAAGAGAAAGAGACGCAGAACTTTCGGCTAGCTCGTGGACTGGATTTGAAACTTTCAGCAAAGGAAAGGGAGAAAGAGAAAGCTAAGGAAAGGAGAAAGAGAAAGCCAAGGTATCCTAAAGGGTTTGACCCTGCAAAACCAGGTCCTCCCCCAGATCCAGAGAGGTGGCTTCCCAAGCGGGAGAGATCAACTTATAGGCCTAAGAGGAAGGACAAAAGAGCTGCTCAGGTGAGAGGTTCTCAGGGTGCTGTAGTTAGAGAAAAGCACGGTGCTGTTGCCTTTTCCAGCAATTCAAATCCTAAATCAAACCAGTCAACTGCCTCCAAAGGAGCTACGCAGAATGCAGTTTGAGCAAAGCAAGCCTTCATCATCCAAGTCGAGAAAGAAGTCTTTGAATTGACCAGGTTTTATGGTAATTTTATTAACATTTTTTATTCCAGAAAACTTGTTAATGCTGCTTTCAGTGACTAAGCCAAGGTTCCATCTACAATTTGTGGGTTCAATTTCAAAACCGTCTGTTTTGGTTCTAGCTAATGAGTATGTCTGTTAGATGCAAGTGTTGTGCAAGTTTGTCATGCTTAATTTATAAGTTTTGGAGATTCATGGAAATTTGGCTGTGGTCTTTTCTAATTGGTCAAGTATATTTATTATAGTTGTTAAATTTTTTTATATTTATTATCTAACTGTATTGATACTGATAAATCATCGACGAATTCTGACTATTACAAATCGTTATTGAAAAGTTTAAATTTTTTAGTCATGGATTAATGCACCTCGGGATCATACTGTATCAATAGTGTATCAAATTTATCTCTTCGTAATACATCTTTAGACACATCGCTATCAACTTATATTTTTGGTCATGTGTTTCTTAGAAAGAACAACTTGAAAATAGAAATACCTCTTGCAGCTAGAGACATTGACTTAGGTAAGGGCCAAATCTTTCAACTTGCAGTCCATTCTTGAGCTTAATTTCACTGCTTCCTGCTTTTTTTTTTTTTTTTAAAAGGAAAAAAAAAGCTGGGCAGTTCACATCTATGATTCTATCTGGCATTAATTGTGACTTGACCGTAAATTGCGTGTTTCAAAAATCTTGTTCAAGCTAGCTCCTCTAATCATTGTTGTAAAGCTGCAAGCTAGGTAATTGTTGTCGTCACAGATTAGCGAGATATTTCTTTGTCTGTGAGATCTGTAAATTTGTACTCAGTCTAGATGGTATCAGAGTATATAAGTTATGCACTGTCATTAGCCAAAATAATAGAATTTTTTGACCTTGTGAATATTATCTGTCTAATAGTGTGAGTCAGTAAATTTATATCTCAGCTCACTGATTTTGCTCACCCACAATATCTATTTATAACCTTCTCACACAGCATTATTTTGTCATTCTTCCTAAGCTGGCAAATCCTTTTAATTCTGCAGGTGCTACCAATGAGAAACAACCATAGTCAAATCCAGAGATAGGTTCTACATCTCAATGGGGACGCAAGAGGAAGGGTCTTGCAAACCACCTGCAGAGGAAGACTAACACTGCAAAGTAACATAGTTGCTGTACCTGATAAGCTTGCAGATGTTGTATCAGTGATTTGCTGATAAATTATAATGTAAGAAGAATCTGAAGGCAACACCTGTTGGGGGATAATGAAGCATCTCCACTTTGTCACATTTGTGGAAGAGGATCTTAATAGCTGTGTCATTCATTTAACTAGTAGGGATCTGATAAGTTTATACATAGGGCTGAATGTGTCCAAGAAGAGTAGTATGCTGTATAGGAATTTCCTTGTGTACTTTGATCTTTGATTACACTTTGTTCATAGTCATGTACCATTCTGATGTGTAACTTATGAAGCAACTAAATATATTTCAGTGATTCAATTAATATGAAGCAATTATGGTGTTCATTATATTCAATCAGAGATTTCCTTTTGATTCCGAGCCTTTAATTATTCCAATGCTGAAGTCATATTTCATGTGTGAACGAAACAGGTGCAGAACACAATATTGGATAATTTCATAATTCACAACCATCTTAATTGTAATAGTTCATACATTGCAAGAGTTATACAGATAACAAAGACTTAAAATACTATCAAAATACATTCACAGGACCAATGAATGGCTGTACCATTAATTCAATATAACAGATATACATATATGCCAAATGGCCCTGATGCAGGGTTCTGTTTCGGTTAGTTTGTATCTCTAGCAGTCATGTATGTGCTTTGTTTCTTTCAATCCATATTCTCCTCTATCTTTGCTGCAGATCAACCACAAAAATCCGATCTCACCACAAAACAGCTTCACTTGGCCTTGACAGCAAATGTTTTATAATCACTCTATCAGCTGCACTTTCAACATACCTGTTGCCATATAAGACAGTCAGATAAAAACAATAACATATCACATCTGTGTTGGACAACAATTTAAACAGCAACAAATATATACGGAGGAACTACCTTATATGAAGTCTTTTTCTGAGCAAGTGTAAGTAGAACTAAGATATTGAGAAAAAGACTATTGACCAACATAAATTAAAAAGAACATACCCGTTGCCACCTTTTGTTGGTACCACTTACCATACATATCAGAATATAAGCATGTACCAACTCCAAAATTGCAATACTGCAATGCCTGTCCTCATGACTCCAAAGCTTTTATATATATCCACTTAGCCAGACTTCCAAAAACTTACCATGTAAAATCATGGCATATGATGTCTATTACATCATTCTGCATGAAAAAAACGTACAATGACACAAGTCTTTTAATTTGCAACAAAGACAACATAAAGTACTTAACAACATCAATAATGATAGCATAAATAACTGCATCAAACATTATTCCTCCACCATTTCATCCCTCCAATGTGTCCAGGCTTTAGATGACTCCACATGACTTATCATTTCATGTCCTTGAAAATTATCTTCAGGTACTGCCATGTCCCCCATATTATCCTCTAAAGGGTCAATTGGCATTTCTCTTCTAATATGATTATGGAGCAAGCAGCATGCAGTGATTATCCTGCAATGCGTTTTAACTGGATAAAAGGACTTTGACCTTACAATCGCCCAACGGCCCTTCAACATCTCAAAACATCGTTCAAGGACATTCCTAGCACCTGAGTGTTTCATGTTAAAAAATTCTTGCGGTGTCGTTGGCTGTGCCCCATGTCTCCACTCACTAAGATGGTATCTTTGCCCTTTATAAGGTGTAAGGAATCCTTCCTCATTCATGTAACCAGCATCGCACATATAATAGTAACCTCCAAAAATTTAACAAAGGAATTAGAAACATGGTAATACAGGTGGTTACATGTCATTATTTTGGTAATTTGAACTATTTTTCTTGTTAAATAACCTTTTGGCACCCTTAATCCGTTCGTACGAGATATAGCATCTTTGAGGACCTTTGAATCTGCAGCCGATCCCTCCCATCCAGGCAAAACATAAATAAATTGGGCATCTTGCGAACAAACACCCAACACGTTTGTTGCTATCTCACCCTTCCTAGTCCGATATCTAGGCTTATAAGCTTGTAGGGGATTTACCTTGATGTGGGTCCCATCTAGAGCTCCTAGGCAATTCTGTCATTCCAAAGCACCAAATTAGAACACAAGTCAGTATAATATGCACAACAAATTTTAAAATTATAAAGATTGCTTGATCTATTGTAGTATGATACCTTGAACCATTTCCACTTGTCATCGGTTGAGTTTTCGAGGACGGGCTCAAGGCGTTTGAGTAGAACAGTATGACATCTTAACACAGCCTGCAACACCTTTGTGAACTGTCTGCTTATAGTTTGATCAGACCTCATAAACTGTCTTTTAATTATCCGATTTTTAACATCGTGAGACAATATGTAAAGAAAGATTGCAACCACCTCTTCTACACCCATATGCTTGGACGGTTCAAGCATCCCAACAGTTTTAAGTAAGTCACACAATTTATGAAAACTTCTCCGATCCATCCTTGTATTCTCAATACAAGTTGTATCAGTGATATACACTATTCTATGCATATTAACTTCCCTTATCGAAGCCCTACTGCAAAAATCCCACGTCCCTCTCTTCCTCATAGCTTTCCTTTTTTCAATGTTGGCTAATAATAAACCACATATTCTCACAAATAACATAGTCAATTGATTCAAAGACTGCAAATGACTCATGAGAACAACAATGACACTTAACTCCACTCCGTTGTTCATTGTCACAATCTAACACCACAAGGTCAAATTAATTCACATTAATCCAAATATCAACAACGTACAAAATCAGAACAAAATGAAGAAACATAATATGTAGAAGAGCAATAGAAACAGAAACACAAACCCCAGTCATTACTCAGTTTCTTTGTCTGGATTGTACACATTAAACAAAAATATGATTCCATGAAACAATGTACACAATTACAGGATGACAAGCAAGAACATAAACAGTTGAGAGTAAAAGGAAAACAAAAACACGTTTAAATACAATCCCCTAATCTGATTAAAATAAATGACACTTTGGTTGGAGCAATGCAATCCATTCCAACATAATTCCAAACAACAACAAAGAACACGAGCACTTGCACCCAAACCATAACCATACAAAGAACAGGGCAGTTCTACAGGAATAGGTTACAATAAACATTTAAATAAATTCTTTAAAAAATTCACATTTGGTTTCTCTCATACATTATGAGGTACGTGACTTATACGTAGATGAAGTACACAATATTTAACTTCACATATAAGAAGTAATACAAAGCAAATCAAGTTAACATAACAATGTTTGAAATTCCTCCAAGGTTTGTGATGGACAGTAATACCAACCTAGGTATTCCCCCCCGCTAGGTTCCCCGTAGCAACCTCCTCTCTTGTCATATGTGTCAGCCTATAAAGTGCAGATCTGTTTTTGCTTTCCTAATATTGCAAACACACAAGTACAGATCTGCACATAACAATACCTCATCTCCGTTCTTGCTTGTCGTGCTATGTATTCTACTTTTCTATGATCTAATTAAAAGAGTACGGCTTGAAGATCAATTTACGGTATAACAAAACCATTTCTCTCATGCATTTTTATTAACATTACATTATGTTTCAAGTTGCTTTGCCATAAGAGAGCATTCTAACTTTGAAGTCATTGGACTCAATTGTATTGTTTTGGCTAATTCAACTGTGGAATTGAATGCTTCCTGTGTTTCTGCATTGCACTGCTAAAATATCAACAATGCCTTGAAAACAAAAATTCCAATGAGCAAAAGGAGGACAAAAAAAAAAAATGTCAAAATTCCACTTGCACTGTCAAAGATTCCCCCCCCCCCCCCCCCCCCCCCTCTTCTTTAGGGAAATTTCAAATGGAAACATACCAGCAAATATTCTCCTCGGTATTCTGTATTGGATGGAGCATTATGTATATTCGTGAGAAAGAAAACTGAAGCACACATAGATTTTAGAGAAAAAAACAAAACCAAAACAGCACCACAAATTGGCCCACATTTGGGTAGTAAACACACAACAGAAGGTAAGTAAACCTATGTGGTGACATAGCAAGTCAGATTTTTTACCCGATGTTCCACAGCTTGCACCACGAATACGGAGATAACAAAAACAGTGGCCGTTCCACAGCTTCGACAACTTCTACTTGGGTTTATGAAAGCGTAAATCACCTGTCATTACAAAAAAAAAACCCACAAACCATATGCACCACTAAGACCAACATATACGATAGCCCCAAAACGAAATGATGAACTGGAATGGAATGCAAAATGGAAAGCTTGTCTTGTTAAAATATGGACATGGTTAACATGCAAAAATGCTCGACCGACTGGTACCATACAAGGTGCACATGCAAGCCTCATACAACGATGATAAGCAAGAAAATCGAAAACCAAAGCAACCTGCAAGCTTTGACGGAGGGAGCAGCTGCGTTAGGTTTTGGTACCAGATATTTGCGAACACAACTTCAACAATTATACAAAGCGGAGGATTAATCTCGTCCATAGTTGTTTATTTCTTACTTACCCGGGCAAGCTATTTTTCCAAGTAAATCATGGAGTTTGAATACTGGTATCCGTACTTCAGTTTGCACACGATACAGAAATCCGGGAGAAAAAAAATTGACGGGAAACTTTTTATTTTTTGGGCAATCAAAAGTGGGTTTCCTGTTTTTTCTATCATGCTTTCTGGGGACAGTTTAGTACATGGATTTTTTTTTTCAGATTCTTGAAAAATCGAAATTTTTAAAATTTTAAATTTTTATATATTATCGTAAACTGAATGTAAAAAGGGTTCGTTTGCTCTGTAGTTACTGCAGATAAGTTATCTGCAGTACGTCAATACGATGTCGTTTTGGGACGGAAATCATGGTGTTTTTGTAATTTTATTTTATTTTAGAGTTATACTAGTCTTTATATTTATAAATTTTTAAGATTTTAATACCAAAACGACGTCGTTTTGGGAATAAATGCAGATAATTTTTCTGCATTAACTGCGGAAACATTTTTCCCATGTAAAAATTATATTTTTGAAAATCGAAATTTACGGACAAATAAAAATTTCTCCTATACCAAACGCACCCTAGGATATTCATAAATAATCTGCGTACCAAACACTACATGAGTTGAGGTGTGTTTGGTACAAATTTTTGTTGAAGATACCTAAGTAAATAGAAGTGGTATTTTTATATATCCATGTTTGATAACAGGTTTTAAAAAACTTTGCTAGGCAAATTATTTACTTAGCATTTGCATTTTGTGTGTACAAAACACTGTTGAATAAGATCACCTACAAGGTAGTATTGGTTGATAGATGGAAAAATCCAAAAAGGACAGCAAGTAAGAAAAACAAAATGACCCTAATGTTGAGGAAAACTATTCGGCAAACTTAAAATCATATTTTCCCATCTTATTTTACTAAAGGGTTGTTGTGATAATTTAACCATATTTTTTCACCTATATTTATTTTACTTTTAACCAAACATAGACTTAGGAAACTAAAACCAATTTTTTTTTTTTTGTTATCAAAAAAAAAAAAAAACCAATTTTTTCGATAATATTTCGACATTCCAAACAATTTTTTTTTTTAATTTTTCTACCAAACTCAGTTTCCCAGCATATTCCTAGTAAGAGCCGGTTTGGATGATCTTTTAAAAAAATAACTTTTTATGCATTTTTTTTTAAAGTACTTCTTTTAAAAGATAAAATTATTTTACGTTTGGATGTATGATCTGAAAATCACTTTATCACGAAAAAGTTGTTTGGTTGTTAAAATAAAATAAAAAAGCACTTTTTAAATATAAAATTACAATAAAGGGAGATAAAATAGCATGATCATGGGATAAGAAGAGATAAAATAGGTATGATTGAATAAGGTTAAAATTGTATTTTAAAAATTTATATTATCCATTTTCCAGAAAAAAAAATGTTATATTTTTTTTTTTTTGGAGTTACCCAACCCTAATTACCTCTTTGAGGCGAGTTGGCTCCCTCCGGTATCCCCACAAGCTTCGACTCTTTGAGCCGGCTATGGGACTAATCCGGAGTGCGGGGGTCAGTGATGGCCAAAAGTTCAGCCCCCTCCCCAAGAATGCATTCAGCGGGAATCGAACACATGTCCAACCCCACTAACTCAGCGCCAAGGAACCAACTGAGCTGCACCTATTGGGTTAAAAAAAATGTTATCTTTTAATTTCAGCTTTTTTCAAAAGCAATCAACTACTGGCTAAAAAAAAGATAGGTTATTCTACCTGTCATTCTTTCTGCCTACCTTTGCCTCCAACACCGTTAGATCAGGATCTCAAGAAGAGAGAGAAAGATAAATGTTAGTTAAGATTCTGATCTAATGGTGTTGGAGGGTGGTAGGCAAAGATAGGTAGAATAAAATTTAACTCTGGTTTTAAATTTTGCTTTTTTAAAAATTTATTATTCAAACATCTAAAAAATCTCAAAAGGACTTTTATTTTTAAAAAAGCAACTATTTTAGAAATAAAAACTCATCCAAATAAATACTAATTATATTTTTCTCGCAAAAAAAAAATTTATCTTCTATTAAACGTCGTTCGAGAGTTTGTTATGAAGAGTTCGCACATAGAGACAAAAAAATAACATACAGAAATACCTTGAACTTGAGAAGATACGACTTACGAGGACAGCAATAGAGAAAGGTAATCTGAAGAACATGTAGCATTGTAAGGCTGGAATAATATTTATATCCGTGATTAAAAAATTTCAACAAAATTCATACTAACGAGGAATATATTAAATTTTTCAGATTTTTTGATTCTAAAAGTTTGTTTATTCTTTTTAAAAATCCTAATTGTATACCACCAAATTTGTATAGACTCTTGTGAATGGAAAGTATTTCGTGGCCAGCTCTTTATCTCTTTGTGCGCTGACCTGGGACGAGGAATTAGTCTTATGGCTATCGGCCGTGAGGATACCAGGATGTAATCCAAAAAAAAAAATTTGTATAGACTCTAAAAAAAAATTAATTATCTTGATCAAATACCACATTACTTTTTTATAATTTTTTAAATTGCTAATTGAATACCAATAAATTTTGTATTCAAAAAAAATCTTTTAAAATGTTAATCCAATATCCACTTTGAGTTCTTTCATTTAGTTTGTTTTAAATTGGAAGGAAAAAATGAAGCCAAATAATATTAGAGTTTAGAATTATAGAAAAATTACTGTTTAAAAGCCAAATCGAAGTCTCTATTTTTTTTTGAAAAAATCCGTATGTTATTCAAGTTTGTTAGCAAAGCTTGAATTATCAACGGCTCTTCATTCTTCGGAATCCAGTCCCATCCATCATTTTCGTTGCTGTATTTGTGTTCAAAAGCTTAAAGAAGGCATGTTTTCTCGGACTGTCAACTTTTTTAAATCTTGGATAATATCATAATTAATTGGAGAATTAACATAATTATTTTTAGACGCACAAGTATTAATAAAGATGATAATTACATAGTATAAATAACAAAAATAAGTGTTGCCAAAAAATATTACAAAAATATTTGTATCAACATTCAATTAACTAAAATTATCTTTATCACGAAAATAAAATAAAAATTATTTTTGTAGTTGGCCAAAAAAATTATGATTTTGACACACAATTAATTTTACTTTAAAATTATCAAACATGTTGGGCATAAATTTTAAATCATGTCTGCAGCCTCGTACGTGATTTTTGTAGGTTGCCAATGGATTTGAAACATGCTCATCAAATATAATTGCTAAAGGGAGAGCTGGAATAAAAGCTCGAAATATACACGATATAGATTGGTCATTGATAATTTCATTTCACATAAAGCCATGAACAAATACAAAAGGATAATTAAAAAACTTTAAAAAAAAAACTATATATCACGTAAAATAATAACAGTTTGAGCATTTACACTCTTCAAAGACTGACCACCATATCATAATCCGGAAAATATCTTTGGTACTGCCATTATACTGAGTACTGTGTACAACTCTTGTTTAACATAAAATTATAAATTACGTATTATGGGAAATACATAGGCATAATTTTTTTCACTCTCTCTTCAGGAAACATGTAAATACAGATGTTGTGTTTTTATTGGACGGATATAGATACTTCGGAAGTATATTAGAAATTTCATATAATCCGATCAGCTTATGGTTCGGTGGTTAACATTTCTCATTTAGTCATATGATCTGTTTTGGACAGGCCTTTAGGTCCAGCATTCTAGGCCGACCATTGGGCCCAATAATAGATGTTGAACTTCTGCACTTTTAAAGTGCGATAATTGTTTTCTTATCGCACACTTAATTTCCTTCTCCTATGCACGCACGCCTCACACACAGGTAATGGAACGCTATCTCACTGGGGGAGCCCACGAGACAAAATAGTTACATGTTTTTCACTGGGGGGACGCTATCTCCTAAGGCTCATGATTCTCATACTAGGGATCAGCTTCCCTTATAAATACTTCTCTTCTATGAAATACCGGGAACACCGATCAAAATACCATTTTTTATCAAGTTTTTTACTTAAATGTCACGCGAACAGTGTTATTTTTCAATATGCTATGTGGGCAAGTTCGCTAGGCACTGTAGCGAACTCAGTTTGCTGTCGTGTCACGTTTCTAGTGGATAACAAGTACCAAGTTAAAAAAAAATACCAAGTTCGCTACATTGGGTAGCGAACTTGGTTGAAATATGTATTTTAACCAAGTTCGCTACCCCGTGTAGCGAACTTGGTGTCCATTTAAAATGCGACACGTCAGCACTGAGTTCGCTATAGTGCCCAGCGAACTTGCCCACGTGACATATTGAGAAATAACACTGTTCGCGTGGCATTTAAGTAAAAAACTTGGTGAACAGTGGCATTTTGGTCATTGTTCCTGAAATACCGATTGATGCGTAAAACCAGCAAGTGTACCGATCGTACCAAGTAATAAAGAGTGAGTAGAGTATCATCTCTACGAGGATTAAGGCACCTAAGTTGTTATAACTATTCCTCTCTTGTTGGATTAATCAAAATAGGTTGAGAATGATTGTAGTTCATGAAACAAACTAAAACAATTAAAGTAAAAATGTAAATGATTCCAAAAGTGTTTTCAGAATGCAAGAACAAAAGATTAAGGATTGAGAAAATATTTGAGAAAATATTGTGGTAAGAGAAACAAACACATTTCTGATCCCCACCTTGCAACTTGGATTACGTTTACATTTACCTATTCAATTGATCGAACAATTCATCATCTTTCATACGATTAGTTAAGCCCTAATCCCTTAGTGATCTTAACCTTGTCAACTCTATTAGAATCCTAATCTCTTAGAAATCTCTTTTCGAGTTAACCCTTAGAATCAATGAACCTTTAACGTTCGCTGTTCATGTAGCCTATCCCTAGTGCGTACATGAACAGTTATCTTATTCTTTGTCAAGAATTAGAATTCCAACATCCCTATCAAAAACCCTAACCCTCGCAATCCTACTAGATTGATCAGTTCCAATAGAATTATAAAATGAAGAACAAGAAAAGATAAACTCAATTAAAATAGATAAATGTAAATTTCAACCAAGGTACAAGGGGTTCACATCAAGGGTTGTGACCCTTACCACAATGATAAAACTAGCCAGACATATTTATGTCTGACAAAATAACAATAAAATGAAGTAGCATTTAAAACCTAGAAGAGAAAAGGAAGTTGAAGATCTTCCGTCTTGATCGATCGAATCCTTGAATCTCCAAGGAAGCTCCACTCTCTTTGTTGTTTTTCTCTTCTTGATTCTCAAAAAGTCCTTTCTTCTTATGTTTCTGATCCTTTTATTAGATTTTGGGAAAATCTATTTTCACTTGCACTCCAATTGGGCCTTATTTTGGCTGATTCGCAGTAAAAATTAAATCGCCCACGCACTGGGCGCCAAGCCTGGCGCCCCAAACTTGGGAGAAACAGAAGCTGAGTCGAACACTGGTGCCCCGGGCGCCGCCTCCCGCGCGCAGTGCGCCGCCACCTGCGCACCGTGCACCGGGTTGGCGCGCCGTGCGCTGATACTCGCGCCTAGTGCGCCGCCGAAACAGAAGCTACCCAACGATTTGGTGCCTCGTGAGCCAGGTACCGCGCCTCGTGCGCCAATTTCTGCGCGTCGTGCGCCAGCGGGAAATTTGGTTTCTCTGATTTTGCTTCTTTTTTGCGGTGTTTCCTGCTATTTAAACATATAACTTGAGTGAGAGTATGATTGAGAAGGAATAATCAATATTTCTTGCATTTAAAGACTATTTTCACACATTTATGATTAATTCCTTGATTCTTTTAAGTTAGAAAACATCATATGCTAGACTCACATAGCAAACTTGGTTGAAATATGTATTTGAACCAAGTTCGCTACCCTGTGTAGCGAACTTGGTGTCCATTTAAAATGCGACATGTCAGCACTGAGTTCGCTATAGTGCCCAGCGAACTTGCCCACGTGGCATATTGAGAAATAACACTGTTCGCGTGGCATTTAAGTAAAAAACTTGGTGAACAGTGGCATTTTGGTCATTGTTCCTGAAATACCGATACTCCGAATTTTTTTTCCAACGTATCGGATACGTGTATCGGAAACATATTGTATCGTATCGAGTCTATCGACGGATTATTGGTCGTATCAAGAACGTATTTGGAACGTATCGAAAACGCCGTGTCGGAGTCGGTGCTTCATAGCTTCTCTTTATCATTGTATAGGCACATTCTACACACTACACACCATTGTTGTTACTCTACTACATTTCGACCTCAAAACCACTATGTTCTTCACCTTCCTTTGATTCTCAGTGTTCGCCTTAGATTTAAATGGTGACTCCATTCTTAAGCTTTAGTTCATACTATTGCTTCACTAGATAATTGTTATATTGATATATTGTCATATTGACCCCTAGAGAAAAACAAATCTAAGACCAAACACTTAAACAAATAATAATATAATGGTAGATTGAGAGCACTTGATTGAGAATAATTTCCTTTATCCGCTATTTTATTAGCCTTTCAATATAGTTTACTAGAAAGTTAAAATGATTTGATCTTGCCAACAAAGGTGGGCGAGTTCGCTAAGGGGTTGGTCCATACCTCACAATGGAGTGGGTTCAAACCCCGCTGGCCAATGTGAGGACTTTAACGGTAGGTGATATATAATCTCTTCCGAAAATCCTCAAAGAGTAGGGGATCTTTCCTGATCCTAGTAGGATACCGGTGTTCTAACCTCACTTAAACTTTTATTTACAAAAAATAAAAATGATTTGATCTTTATTATATAATTATCACAGAGCATAACGAAAAGCAAAAGCTTAGGGTTATGTGTAAGTGAGTTTCAAAGATAATTTAAATTTAAAATCATGAACTACCCGTAAGAGTTTAATTAAGTCAAACTATAGATCTTAAGAATAGGATAACCTTATTTTAAACTTGAGATAAGACCAATTTGAAATTTGAATTCAAAATACATACTTCAAATTTTAAATTAAGATCAACCCTTTGACTAATTTAAATTTTAAACTTGGGATAAGATCTTATTTAATCCTTATCAAATTCAAAATTTAAATTAGGCTGAAATTTGATTTCATCAAATATTTAGTCAATTCAAATTAAAATAATATTTGATCTCATCAAATTAGAATAGCCTTTTTTAGGCCCACTAGGAAGAGTAACTAATGTCTCCTAGCCCTAGCCCTTAGTTACCTAGTGCCTACATGGGCCCAAACCCATGTCTTCAAAACACATGTATTCATCATTCTTATTTGATCTCATCTCATAAGATCCACACTATGCAATATATATAGGTCCTGAATATATATACTTAAAAGTTAAAACCAAAGTAAAATTACACTTATAATTATATTTAATTTTTTAAATATATGTGACTTTAAAATATAAATAAAGCATAACTTATTATATTTAAGGGTTCGTTTTTTCTGCTGTGACTGCAGATAACTTATATGCATTAAGTCCAAAACGACGTCATTTTGAGGCAAAATTAAGGTGTTTTGTAATTTAATTTATTGCAGGGTTATATTAGTCTTTATCATTATAATTTTTTAATCTTTCAATCCAAAATGATGTCGTTTTAGGTGTGAATGCATATAACTTATCTGCAGTCACTGTAGAAATATTTTTCTGTATTTTTAAATATAAAAACATATTACATGTTCATATAATATGTTGACAGTTACAGTTGGGAAATTTGTCTCCGCCCATCCCGCCCACAAACATATTTTTTTTCTTCTTATATTTACTATCTATGAAGCCTGGCTTTGTGTGGCTAAGTGTTTGTTAAAATATTAAACGTAATAACTAAAATATTTGTCAACTCTTCATCTAATATATATGTCACAAATACAGACACTTTAGAAAGTCGATTCAGAGACAACTATAAAAAACATAGATATATAGTAATATAGATGCAACTATAAGAACTTTTTTTGTTGATAAATTTAAAAATATATTATATGCTGATATAAAACGCTGACAGTTAGAGATGGCAAAATGGGCTTGACCCGGAGGGCCGGCCCACTCCACCCGCCAACACTTTTTTTTTACTGTCTAACAAACTATGCTGATATAAAATATTGACAATTAGATATGGCAAAGGGCCGACCCATCCTGCCCGCCTGCCAACACGTTTTTTTTCTTCTTATATTTACTGTCTAACAAACTCATTTTTTTTTTTTGGTAATACATAGAGAAAATAAACTAGGCTAAAACAAAGCGAGGGAAAGCTACTCCCCTATAATCTTGAAGAAATCTATCTTTGCAACCTACAGGAGGTGTGTTAAAAAACTGAATATCCCAGTTTGCAGAAAAAGCATGCGTAGCTAACCAATCAGCTACACCATTCGCTTCTCTATAAGTATGAGAGACATAAACCTGCCAGCTTCTCCCCAATAATTCCTTGATACGTAAAATCAGTCCATGTAAAGGATGCATCTCAGTATTTTGATTGGAAAATAAATTAATTGCAATTGTAGAGTCACCTTCAAGCCACACCTTTCTATAACCACATTCCCAAGCTATTTGAAGACCCAAATAAGAACCCCAAATCTCAGCAGCAACCGATGAACTATGCCCCAAATTCTTTGAGAAACCAACTAACCAATCACCTCTACAATCTCTTATAACCCCTCCACATCCAGAATGTAGTCCACCTTGAGCACAAGAACCATCTGTATTAATCTTTATCCACCCTTCCAAAGGAAACTTCCAATTAATGAAAGTTTGAATCCTAGGTGATTGCAACCGAAGACCGCCTTGATTCAGCAGCAATTGAGCTTGGAAGTAATTATCTCTCAAAAGAAAAGCTGAACGAATAATGCTAGAAGGATCAGTCTCCAAATGCTTAAAAATCCATTCATTTCTTGCTTTCCAAATTAACCAGCACATAATACCAAAAAGAGTTGACCAATTCCCAGACACCTGCTCCATGTAATCAGTTGAGAGATTAAAATGTAGCCACTCACCCAGATCTTGTGCAAAGAAGGATTGCCACTTATGATGAGGAATCAGATGACACCATATTTCCCGAACCTTCCAACAATCTCTAACCACATGAATACAATCCTCGTGACCATAGATACACCGAGAACACAAACTATTATAAGAAAAGTGACGACACAAGCGTTGAGCATTAGTCAAAATGTTATTCCCCAACAGCAACCAAAGAAAAGTTTTAACTCTAGGTGGCCCATTCCAACCCCACACTTTGTCCCAGGAGCAAACTCTCAACCCTTGAATATACCGCTGTTGGAGACGTAAAGACTGGTCATTTAAAAATAAGTAAGCAGAACGTACCGTAAATCTACCATCAGCAGTCAAAGCCCATATCACACGGTCACTACCACCAAGAGGATGTGGAGGGTGAATATTTGCAATGCGCATGCAAACCTCAGGGGGAAGAAGATGAACAAATCTAGACCAATTCCAGGACCCTTCCTCCGTAACATACTGAAGAGTTGAGCAATCAATTTCCTCATCTGGGACAACCTGCAAGACAAAATTGATTAGAGGATCAAAGTGTGGCACCCTTTTATCCTTCCAGAATAACGTGGCATCTCCTGCACCAATTATAATACGAGATCCATGCACCACATTATGCCAAGAGTTACAAATAGCCCTCCAAAGAGGAGAAGAGTTGGTAGGAGTTGTAATATCCGGAATTAGATACTGAGGAACTCTATATTTATTCCTCAACAATCTAACCCACAAAGCATCTGGTTCCGTCATCAAAGCATGCCCAAGCTTCATAATGAAAGCTTTATTAAATTGTCTCATATTTCTAAATCCAAGACCACCGTCTGCCTTTGGTAAGCACACATTATGTGATAAGATCATTGGATTTACTGTTGTAAATATTTTAGAAACAAGCATCTAAACAAAATGAACAATTATATTATGATAAATGAAAGTCCATCTCTGATAAATATTAAAAGAAGTCGAGTCAAACTACGTAATTTTTGAATGACTATAGGACAAGCTAATACAATGACATTTGCATTTTATATCAAATGATCAAACAAGATGCATTTGCAAAGTTTGGTGGACCGGAAGTAATCACTAAGCCTACATGTATAGAACTTTATGCATGGAGTAGAGTTTCGTTTGAACTAATAAAAAAAATTAATTCTTATTGATTACTCAATTAATACTTAAGCAATTAAGCTAATGAATGGTCTTTTGAATTACCACATTCAACTTCAACTATGAAGTGTTTGTTAAAATATTAAACGTACTACTCAAATATTTGCCAACTCTATATGTACAAAAAGTTGGAGTTAGATACCTTATAGTGTTGGTTTAAATAAAATGTAGAGATATACTTTTACGATTTGCGTTAACTTTTAAGAGACAGATACCGATTTCTTTTTTCTCCGTGCATCACATGGGTAACCGACTAGTTATGACATAAAATCAGGCCAAAGTCTTAGCATGTAATTTTCTTTTTCCAAGTATTCTCACATAAACCAATAAAGGCAAAGTCAAGAAGAATTATAAGGCACTAAATATTTAGAAGAATGTACTGTCACAATAAATCTAACCTCTCACAGGCTTAAGGAGGTTGTTGGTAAGGGGCGGGAGGAGCCATCACTCACGTTGATAACTTCAAACATGTCCATTGATAAGTCTATGGAGCCTCTACCCCTTGGGAGAAAGACGGTCTCTTATAAGGATAAGGTGCTTTAACTAAATGGTGATAGAGGCGCAAAGGATGGCATTGATTTAGATTGGATGAAATCACAAAGAAAGAAGAGGCATATGACCTTCAAGAATTCCTTTCTGTGGATGGTGTTGAAGACCCTTTATGCCTAGTTTATAAGGTTTCAAAAAAATAACACAAAGCTGACTGTGTGCAATGGGAAAAAATGATTATCATCAAACTGTTGGGGAAGTGGATAGGAACAAGGTTCCTAATGCCACGTCTCCAAAAGATGTGGAACCTTCTTGGGACTTATGAGCTCATAGACCTTGACAATGGCTATCTTTTAATCAGATTCCATGAGGAAGAAGACTACAAGCATGTCCTTCAAGAGGGATCGTGGATAGTGGCTGACTATTATGTAGTGGTTCAACGTTGGAGACCCATATTCGACTCTTACGATGAATCTGTTAAGAAACTTGCAGTTTGGGTGAGAATATTGGGTCTCCCAATCGAACTCTAATCATCTAAGGAGAATTGGCAACTTGTTCGACAGAACCCTTAAAATAGACAAAGATTCTCTCAAAAAAGTGGAGGGCGTTGAAGGTTTACATTTGATCTGCTTCTCTTGTGGCTGCAATGGACACAAAAAAAAGCAATGCAGCTATTCTTCTCAGCCCCAACCCTAACCTGTTGGTATCAATGCACCTCTCTCAGATAGGAAGAGTAACTCAAGTAAAGAAACCAAGACGGTGAAGAAGGATGAAGATGCTTTTGGCACCTGGATGATCATTCAAAGACTAGTAAAGGGAAAACATCCCAGAGCTGTTCCAGTGAACCAAGCTGTTAACTCGGCAAGTAACTCACCTCCAACGAGTCACTCAGCCCCAACGGATGGGCACACCACCCAACCCATTGACCAGCCTAACACCCTCTCTGCAAAATAATCGAAAACTAATGACGTCCCTAAAATGGCTCAGGCACAAAAGGTAGCTTGTCTATCCCCTCAAAAAGTTCATCGTCCTTGTTAGCTAAAAATAAGGTTCAGCCTTTGCGTTTAGAAGTTAACTGCAAAAAGGGACCAGATGTGATAGGAAAGAATAAAATAGGCAATGGGAGGCTCATTGTCCCTCAGGTTCCCACAATTGTGTCTTGTCCTAATAAACACCATATTGTTCCCACGTCTGTGCATGCAGACGTTCATGAACCTGGGAGCTCTTGCACCATCTTTATAATTGCTAGAGAACAAGAAAAAGGGTGGGACACCCTGGCAATGCTTAATAGCGTTCCCTAATACCAATATGATTTGGCTTTTGAGCAGAACCTTGCTGTAGTGGGTGGGGTTCGAATCCACCATGACACTCTTTAAGAAGATTTCTTCTTCTCACTTTTTTGCTTTATGTTTCCTTATGAATGTCTGCACCTAGAACTACCGTGGGGAAAATAAAAAAAGGCTTCAGCCTTCTCAGCGGTGATCTTGCCAAGGATTACAACATCAAAGTGCTTGCTCTTTTGGAAACCCGTATTGGAGGGGTTAAAGCTACTCGCAGAATTAGTTTTTACAAACAAGATCCCATTGGCTACTCTGATAGATTTTGGATTCTTTGGAACCAAATAGACGTTGTCCACATCATAGACACTCATCATCAATTCATTCACTCCAAAATTTGTTGGAAACCCTTTGGCCATGAGGAAATCCTTACCTTTATTTATGGCATCCCTCGTCGTATAGAGTGCAGAATCCTTTGGGAGAAGCTCTCTTTCTAAAAGCATGGCATCACCGAGCTTTGGCTCTTAATGGGTGACTTCAACTCCTATCTCCGTTTGTTAGAAAAAAAGGAGGGGGTGCCCCTTGCCCTGGTAACATCCATGATTTCAGAGCTTGCTTGGAAGATTGTGACCTTATGGACTTGGGCCATAAAGGTCCCCTTTTCTCTTGGAAGAAGAAAAATTTGTTGGAAAGACTTGATCGGGTTGTAGCCAACCTTTCTTGGATTTCATCTTCCCCTGACAGGTTTATCCAACACCTTCCTTTCTTTAATTCGGACCACTGCCCTATTCTCCTCTATGGAGGTCCCAACGCTTCTAGCATGGATAATAAGAGACCTTTCAGGTTCCTTGCATCTTGGCTCACCTGCTCCTCCTTTGGTGACATTGTCAAAGGATGCAAGAATGGCTCCATTCCTTGGTGCAATGCTAGGAATCTCTTCGAAGACAAAGCTTCTGACTGGCATAGGAACAATTTCAAAGAGCATCTTAAGCGCAAGCATCGTTTTCATGCTCGCCTTCGTGGTATCGATAATGCCCTAGGCAATTCTCCTGATAGCCATTTGGAAAGCCTCCAAAAGGATCTTTGGGCGGAGCTCAATCATATTTATGTCCAGGAGGAGCTCATTTGGTTCCAGCGATTAAAATGTAACTGACTTGTCTTTGGTGACAGAAACACTCGTTTCTACCATGCTGCTACTATCATTCGCTGGAGACATAACAAGATTGACACTCTCCAAGATGATGATGGCATCTGGATGTCTGATCCTAGCGTTGTTTGTGATATGGCAGTGAACAACTTTGCAAACCTTTACACCAGGTATCCTTGTGACCTACCCTATTTCCCTTTATCTGGCTATTTCCCCAAAACCTACACCCCCTCTTTTGCTAGAATGGGCGCTTGTCCCTCAACTAAGGAAATTCGTGACATTTTCTTCAACATACAGCCCTATAAAGCGCCTGACATTGATGGCCTTCAAGCCTTATTCTTCCAAACTCAATGGGAAACGGTTAAAATTTCTGATTGCAACTTCATCCAAGATATTTTCCTCAACCAATCAAAGGTTAAGGATATCAACCAAACCTTCCTTTGCCTTATTCCCAAGGTTGCCAATCTTGACTCCATTAAAAAATCCAGACCCATAAGCCTTTGTAATGTCATTTACAAGGCTGTCACTAGGATCCTTGTGTTGGACAAGTGGCTTCAATACTCAAAAGGAGGGGGTGATTTGAGTTTTATAAAATCTTTTCGCAAAGTGCCTCATTTGATATTTTAAAAAGTGTTTCTTTAATTAAATGATTTAACAAGGAAAAGTCTAAGTGTAGGAGCAAGTGTGTCATCAATGAAACAAGCAAGCAAATAAATAAACACAATCTAAAAATGCAATTTCAAGACTAAAGTAAGGAGTTCAAGGTTAGAGAAATTGCAAACTAGATGTATCCTGGTTCGATCACCACCACCGTGACTTACGTTCAGATTGAAGCCGATCGATCAAACTTTTTCACTAGCTATCAAGCTTGAGGGTGCTTGACAAACCACAACAACCTTTCAAGACTTCGAGCTCTTGATGCCTTACATTTTTTCACTCCAAATTCTCTTAGGAATTTGGTGTCCTCTTAAGTGTAAAGGGTCCACTCCCCTAACTATTCAAGAAATCAAATGGAGGTATTTAATAATGGCTAAGTACTCTCAAAGTACATATTATACAAGTTGAAGAACTGTGTGTGTTGACACTTTCACAAGAATAAAGCTCAAAGAGTGTTTATGATCAAGATGAATGAGAATAACAAAATAATATGATTTATATCAAGAATAATGATAAGAAGTGTTGTCCAATCAATGGAACAGTGATTCCTATTTATAGAGGCCCCCAATGAGTGTTTTTTATTCAGCCATTTTGCAAACTAGCCATTTTATGGCCGTTATTTTTGTTTTCTACACAGTGGGTAATCGATTACCATGGGGTGGGTAATCGATTACCATGAAGGGTAATCGATTACCATTGCTAAGGTAATCGATTACCAACCTATCAAGAGGTTGGATTTCGCCCCAAAATTATTTTCTCATGTTCTAAGTCAGTTTCAATTACTTTTAATCATTTGATAAATCTTTAAAAAATAGATTTTCATGCTAGGAATGAATTTAAATATCAAATGATGATTTAATGCATGTGTTTAAAAAATGCTTTGAGCTTTGTTCATGCAAGAAATCAATTTCCCTTACAATTAATTCTAAGTCGTAAAATATATTACTTTGAGGGTGCTTGGACTTAGAGTCTTCTCTTGAAGCTTGTGTCTTGATCTTCTTTAAACTTTGTTCATTAACTTGATGGACTTGATAGATGTTGGTTGATTCTTTAAGCTTCTTTTTGATTGTTGCACTTTGAAGCGTTCTTTCTATGCTTGTTTGTTATCATCAAAATTCTTGAACCTTTATATTCTTTGCATTGAGTGCATTGGTTCCACACCTTGCTCTTTGCCTTAGACCTCATATGAACTCCCTCATCATGCCGAATCAATCTAGTTTCATCAGGGGTGGGCACAGCTCCGATAACATTATCATCGCCCAAGAAGTCATGCACTCTGAGATCGAAGAAGGGAATCAAAGTTTGGATGGCAATCAAAGTTGATCTTGAGAAGACTTTTGATAGAATTGATTGCAATTTTCTCCACCAAACGCCAACAGAAGGTGTTATTCCTCCTCATGCTGTTCGCCTCATCAGGGAATGTATTTCAACTTCTTCTATGAATGTCCTTTGGAACGGGCAACCAACCAAAGAGTTTTATCCTTCTAGAGGCACTAGGAAAGGTGACCCTTTATCACCTTACATCTTTGTCCTTTGCATCAAAAGATTAGCCCACTTAATCAATGAAGCCTCTAATCGCAAGGTTTGGAAATCGGTCATTCTTAAAAAAAATGCCCCCCTTAACCCATTTGTTTTTTTACAGATGATTTACTTTTGTTTGCTGAAGCTTCCTTGGAGCAAGCAAGATTGATAACCAAAATTCTGGATTTTTTTGCTGCTCTTATGGCCAAAAGATTAACAAAAATAAAACCAGAATCTTGTTCTCCAAAAACGCTCATCATGCCAGAGCTTTTGAAATCGCTCTTTCCTTGGGATTTTCCATAACTGCCGACTTGGGAAATTATCTTGGTATTCCTCTAATCCATGATCGATTGAGACCTGCAACCTTCTCTCATATTCTTGTCAGATTGGACAGCAAGTTAAGTCTTTGGAAGAGTTTCATCTTCTCTCTCTTGCTGGTCAAACCATTATCGCCTAAACGGTGCTCTCCAGCATCCCCCTTTACACGAAGCAATCCTGCCTCCTCCTTGCTCGCACTTGCCTTGATATTGAGAGGAAAATACGTGACTTTATTTGGGGCTCTTGTCAAGACAAAAGAAAGCTCCATGCGACTTCCTGAGATACTGTTTGCACCAAGAAGAGAGATGGGGGTCTGGGCCTCCGACCTATGAGACTTGCTAACCAGGCTTCCTTCATGAAACTAGGCCACACTCTTCTAACTCATCAAGATGCACTCTGGGTTCATGTTTTGAAAAGCAAATACCGCATATGGGGAATGACCTTCTCTCCCAACCTCGCCCAACTAGAAACTCTTCCCTGGTTTGGAAAGGGATTGTCAAATCTTGGCCCCATGTGATGGAGGGCTCTAGAATCCTTATTGGTGATGGTCGATCCACTAATTTTTGGAAGGATACCGCTGTGATTTACTGGCCTCCCTCCCATGCTACTGTTGACATCCCTTCCAGTGTTTGTTCTTGGACTGTTGACAAATTCATCAAGGACGATGGAAACTGGGACTGGGACACCATTAGAAATTAGAAGCTTTTTATTCCCGATTGCTTGTGAGAGAATTTCCAATACTCTCCCTCCTTGCCACGCCAATGGTTGTGACAGAGTTATCTGGACTCTTTCCAACGATGGTGCCTTCTCAACTAAGTCTGCTTATTGACCTCATCGTTGGTGGTCTTTCTCCCATCCACAATTCGAGTTTGCATTGTCTATAGAGCTGGAATGGCCCCCGACACATTAGATCCTTCCTTTGGCTTCTTAAAGGTAATAACCTCCTCACTAATTCTAGAAGAGTGCAACGGCATTTGTCTAGTTGCGCCCTTTGTCCCAGGTGCCACAATCAATCATCATGAAGATACCCTCCATGTTTTTCGTGACTGTCCCTGGAGCCATGAAGTTTGGGACGCTGTTCTTGGTCGTTCTTTGAAAGCCTCTTTTTTCCGCCTTCCCCTTGACACTTGGTTGGACATTGTTAGAGAATAGTATAAAACATTAAAAAGTCCTCACCCACACAAACTTAAGCTTTTGGGTTGAATTAGTTCTTTACATGGTATCAGAGCCTCGTGTCCCAGGTTCGATCCTCGCCGCCCCCCACTTTCTTTCAAGTGGAATTTCTTTGTTCGCACAGATAGGTGGGCATGTGCATTCTCCACCCTTCAAGCCCAGTGGGCTCTCGTGTGAGGGGGCGTGTTAGAAAATAGTATAAAACATTAAAAACCCTCATCCACAAACTTAAGCTTTTGGGTTAAATTGGTTCTTTACAGACATCAATCTCCAACATCCTGATTAACCTTTGTTGGACCAGCTTTGGAGCCTTCGGTTTGGTGTCATCTGCTGGAAAATGAGGGAAGCTAGAAACAAACTCATTTTTTATGGTATTAATTAGCACCCAAGTTATTGACCTTATCTACTTTGCCAATGGCTACGCCCTTAATTTTATAGATGCACAACGTCTCCTTTGCGCATCCGGTCTTGCCTCTCCCCAAAAATCTGTCAAGCTTATCAGTTGGATCCATCCTACAGACGGTTGGATTAAAGTCAGTGTGGATGGCTCTAGCACCAATGGTGGAACGAAATCTAGTTGTGGCAGGGTCCTTAGAGACGCTTCTGGCCGGTGGATCCCTGACTTCCATCGCAGTCTAGCTTTTGGGACCTCAATGAACGCCGAGCTGAGAGGATTCCTTATAGGCATCGAGGTCGCTTGGAAAGCTGACTACAGACGTGTTTGGTTCGAGGGAGACTCCCTTGTTGCGGTCAACTTTATCATTAACGGTTGCCAAGAGCATCACCCCTTGGCTCCTATTGATATCAGCAGACTCCTTGCTCAAGATTGGCAAACCCTTGTCATGCACACTAGGGTGTTAACGGGCCGGGTCGAGCCGAGCTTTGATCTTAACGGGCCAAGCCTGTATTTAAACGTGTTCGACTGGCCTTAGCCTGTTACCTGTTACGAATATAATATTGGCCTGTGGCCTGGTTTATTTACAAAAAATAAAAACCTGTGTGAAGCTTGTCTTAGCCTGTTAGCATGTTAAAGAATAAAAATAAGAGAACAGAATTCCACAAAAAATCAATTTCCAGAGAGAAACCTTAGCTTCCAATTTGCAGCAATAATTTACAAAGTCTACAATAAATAAAAAAAATTAAAGTGAGAGAAGGTAGATAACAGGTTATATTATCTTAGCCCATTATAAAAAAAGTGCCAACAAAAAAAAATTAAAAAATAAAAATAAATAAATTGACACAAACGAGCAGTGCACAGTGGAACGAATGAGTTTTTGTGGGTTTGTTTGTGTGAAGGAGGATGAAGGATAATATAGAACAACACTAGTAATTCCATAAATATACATAAATTCAATATATATCCAAATAGCATAATATAGAACAAAATCATTCAAAAAGTCTGTTAAACAAATAAAATGGAGTGAAATAAATTGATGAGAGAGAGTTATTACAAGTAGTATAAAAAGTATAAATAAATATTTATATACTAGGCTAGCCTGGGAGGCTTTAAGGTCGAGCTTCTGAATTAGAGTCTGAGACTTTTTTATTAAACGAGCTTTTATACAAGTCCAAGCTTGGTTCCAACACGAGCTTTTATTAAACGAGCTCAGACCTTTACGAGTCGAGCCAAAGGCCCCTGGTTCGTTTACCACCTTTAACGCTGGCTCGTTTACCACCTCTAACGCACACCCTCGTGAGGGAAACATAGTCGCTTATTCCCACAATTGTAATGACTGGGAACTCCACATTTTACATGTTCCACCTTCGGATTGTAGGGCTCTCCTTGATAGGGACTCCATGGGCACCTGTTGCCCTAGATTCGACTCTGGCTAGTTTGTCTTAATTTTTCCTTGTCTTCAAAAAAGAAAAAAGAAAAAAAAAGCACTTAAGCAGTCATAATAAAATCTCAAATAACGAATACCGTAAATGCTGAAAATGGAGGTAAGTAATTCAATCGACAATATTTACAGTTTTACATTATCAGTTCCTCAAGTTGTACTACGATTTTCAAGTTTGCAATAAGCAAAATTAAGTTGACACAAAAATTATACCTCGTCCAACCACCAGGAAAAAAAGCATAGAAAGAAGTAATAGGTATCCATCAATATTTCTCTCTTCTTGTAATAATATCAAGATTGTTACGAAGTCATCAATAATAATAAATACATAAATAATTAAATATTGTACTTCTTATAAAAGGCAGATAAGACAGATGCTTGTTAATATCTTGATTAATTTGAACTGCTTAAAAAAACAGATATTAAATAAATGAATAAAATTGGATTAATAAATAAGATAAATATAAAATTTACAAAAGGGAAGAAATCTTTTAACTTCAGTATAAGACATAAAATTCTTATTCCCCATCTCAATGGTTGATTTCCACTCATCTAACAATTGTTATTTATTTGAAATTAATTATTAATTAATTGATAAAACTCAATAAACTATAACCGTTAAATGGACAAAAATCAACAGTTAAAATGAAAGATAAATCTTCTAAATCTTACACCGGAATGAAAAAATATCTCCTCTATATAGAATATTCATTAAAAAAAATGGAGAAAACTTCAAAAACTCTCCTGAAAGTTTACTCAAAATCATTTACCCCCTTCCCAAAATTTTTAATCATGTACACCCTTATTTAAAATTTATTTATCAATTACTCCCCTAACTTGATTTTCCATCCAAAATTAAAATTAACAGAATTAACTTTTTTAAAATACCAAAACTATCCTTAAAACAAAAAAAAGAAAAATTAACCCTTGCACCAATGTACCTTACTGTTGGCAAGAGATAGTCATTGAGGAATGGAGTCCTAATCGTTCAGACGCTCCACTTCCCCTACTTCCGATTAGCCGGTGAATACTTACAGAATTCAGGTTTTGAAATAAAAAGATTTAGACTGGTAAATCGTTGTATTTAAGTTATTTATATTCTCTCTGAGTTTTTTGGGATATGAGAAAGGAGAGGGTGGGAAAAAAAGGATTTTTTGATTTGGAAAATGTTTATGTAATCTAGATTTGCAATCTTGAAACTGAAAGTTCATTTTTTTTTTTTTTTAAAAAAAATCTTCCAATTATTTGTTTATCGAATCCGTGGAGTATTTGTTCTTTTTGTCAATGAATTGGGCTGCACGTATATAATTATTAACATTCTCTCAACCTTCCAAGCTATGCTTATACAAATGGTATGGCAATTTTATTCTTCCCATCACATGAAGATTACGTCTTTGTATGACGAACATGTAATGCTAGAAAAATTTATTCTTCCAGTGTAGTGTAAAACCACCTATATTTCATTGTCAAGAAAAAAAGCATATTCTTGCACGGCTCTATAAATAAGCAAATGAATATATGGATAAATTTTTTGGAATAGCAAACAAGAAAGGAAATTGAAATATTTAATCAGTGAAGTATTTAATCTTAAGATTCCTCCTATATGCAGTAAACATCAAATAATGGGGCCATGTAGATTGAAATCTTACAATTCTGTTTACTTTTCTGCAACGAAAGTGAATATTTTCTATGTCTGAAGACCAAAACCACAAAGCTCGCAAAGGGCTCAGAGCTTATTGTGATCGGCATCTCAACCATGCAGTCAAGGTGGTTAGGCTCGCAGCGGCGGCTCCATCCTCAATGACTATCTCTTGCCAGCATTATGATTCAGGGGTTAATTCTTTTTTTTAAGGATAGTTTTGGTATTTTTTTTTTAAATTAACTCTGTTAACCTTAATTTTGAATGAAAATCAAGTTAGGGGAGGTGAGTGATAAAAAAAACTTAAGTAGGAGTATAAATGATTAAAAATTTCGAGGAAGGGGATAAGTGATTCTTACAAAACTTTCAGGGAAATTTCTGAAATTTTCCCAAAAAAAAATTATGAACTCACAAGATTACTCGTATTGTTGATGATCATTTAATGCAAAATATAAACTTTAAGACAATTCACATGACTTAACTGTAATATGAATTTCTTGCATGAAGGAGACAAGGAATTTGAATGAACGAATTCTTTCTCCTACGTGAATTGCTTCTATATATAGATTTCTAACAAATTCCAAGCACATTCCTGGTATTTCCGCCGGTAATACAAGTAGTATAGTAGGCTCACCATTAGGCATTACTCTTCCTAATAGCTTCCACAAAGGTGTCAAAAAGAATAATCTCTTTATATTTTTCAACTACAAGGGATTAATTTTAGACATAATTTCCAAGCTTGTTATGGTAGTAAGGTAATATTCAAATGTACTAGATCTTTAAAACTAATACCCACCTCCTTCCTGTTCATGGTCAGGTTTACCCAACTTTAAAATCAAAGACAGAATGCTTGTCTTTGTCTGACCTCTTTCACCAAAATCTGATGCATGGGCACATAGGGAGAAACAAAACATCTATGGGAATCCAAAATTATTCATGGCATATGCTAGAATGGCTATGTTTCCATAAATCAGCAACATCTCATAAAACAATTCAATCAAATAAATACCTAGACAAAATCAATGATCAATACCATCAATGATCATGATATAAGAATTTAGGAACAATATCAGAATTTTGCAATTGTCAAACAATTAAAAAACTAGGGTTGCATTTGGCCCATACTTTTTGAGAGCTTATTATCCACTTGTGTTGAATTCCCCAACCTAAATTAGATGCACAAGGGGCAAAAATTAACTTAAAACATGGAAAGGTAATGTCTATCAAAATCCTATAATTAAAAGAATGTAGGTAAAATAACCAATATTGTCAAAGCCTAATAAACTAGATCATGTACTACCAACTCAATCCAAAATTAAATAAATTCAAAAGACTACCAAAAAAAACTCCTTGAAACCCTTTTGACTGACTCAAAAGTCAATAATCCCGCAAAAAGAAAACAAGATCCCGATTAAATCTGGAGCTACACAAGGCCCAGAAGCAATAAAAGCTCATTTAGCCCAGAAAAAATGGCCCACATGTTATGCAATAAACATCTCTACCACTACAACTGAGATTATTTCACTCATTCAATGACAATGAGCCAAGCTGATCACCAACTTCAGAACCTGATGCGGCTTCACGAAGGACTTGCATTGCCTCAGACACCTTTATCTTCAAATCTTCGGGAGATTCAATCAGATGAATTACCTCTGACTGATCCATTTCCAGCAACATTCCTGTCACCTTTGCTGTTTGATGGCTTGGTGTAAGACGGTCCACAAGCGGATATAGATGTTCACCCAGCATCTGTTAGTTTGAACCCCGACATATACAAAGAAAGTTACATTATTTCCCATACCATGATTATTATAAATTTTTAATAGTCATGAAACTGGTAATTACAAATTAAATTATCTGCATATAGAATTGCAACCTAAACAACAGACTCACATACATATGACAATACAAACTTTTACATACCAGATGCTGATTTTCTGGGGTAGCAGAAGCCAAGGCAGAAGCAAGTGTGTTGGACAATGCACCAGGACCCTGATTATCAATCGGAGTTGCAGCAACTCCTGTGCCGTCAAAGGGAAATGGCATCATAGGACCTGCTAGACCTTGGGGAACTATTGATGGATCCATTCCATTTCGACCATTCCCAATATATCTATACCCTTGGTTGGAGTTACGATGTAGCATCTGGTTTTAAAATTTGAAGTTTTCAACTGTGATAATATAACTAGGAATATTATGAATAAAAAAAAATTGCAGCTTATATTTAAGGAATAATTACATGGTTCTGCTGCACTTGTTGCATGTTTCCAACTCGTCGAACATTCATCCTCTGCCCAGACTGACCCTGTCTCTGAAGATGGTATGGCATAATGAAATTTGGAGCAACACCGGGTCGCATACCTGGCATGAGTTGCTGCTGGAAACCATATCCTACTGGCTGAGGTGGCATGAGACCAGGTGTACCTTGACCAAAATACATTTGTTGAGGGGCAAGTCTTGGTGCCCCAGGATGATATCCAGGAATTCCTACAGGCAGAGGTGCAATTCCACCCGGTGTTTGCATTTGAGAAAACTGAGCCTGCAGAAAAGCAAATATGTGACACTCTCAATTGAGTTTATGGAAAATATATGAATATAAAGTAAACTCATCTAAATTAATTTAGGCTAGAAAACTAGAAAAATGAAAGTAAGCAAGTTTTTGGATGAATATAAAATGACAAACTTCTACCCACAAGGAGTATTTGGAAAGGAAATGCAAAAATAGCAGATTCAAATATTCCATGTCTAATTCAATTTTACAAAAAAAAAAAAAAGAAGAAGAAGAAATAGATATAATGAGACGCTATAAGTACCATGTATATAAATAAGAAATAAGAAATGAATGTTTCAATCCACCCACTTAACCTTAAGCTACAAATGCTTATGAAGGAAGTAGTCTGGATTTAAATAACTGGTTTATCCCTGATTCAATATGAAGAATGATTTAAATCATATATGAACAATGGGATAAAAGACGAGCATCACCTGCAACTGAGCCTTTCTCTCTTCTTTGCGCTGGGCCACAGCAACATACAGACGCTTCGGTCCAATCATCTTTCCATTCATTTCCCTCAACTGAACAAAATATAATACAAAGATCAAGCATCCAATAAAAAAGGGATATATTTAACTCAGGCAAGCCTTTTGGAAAAAAAAAGGCTAATGACTTACAGCTTTACTTGCTTCCTCAGGAGTAGAAAAGGCAACAAAACCAGAACCCTTGCTATGGCCATGTGAATCAAGCATCACCTGAAGAATCATAAAACTGCAATATATTACTTTGGCTTACTCAAACAATAATGATGAAATGAAGTCAGTCATAACACAAATGGATGTTTTGGGTGCACACAATCATGGACAGTTCACCCACTTGCCCATGCACAAAAACACAAGAAGAGTAGAGAGACAAAATATACAAGGAGAAATTTTGATGTACCTTGCAAGATGTTATTGTTCCAAAATCAGAAAATAGCTCCTTTAATTTTTCATCATTAATGCTATCATCAAGGTTTTTCAGGTATAAATTAGCACCTTGTAATTTTTCATATCTGCTTATTCTTTCCTGTTCAAATTTAGCTTTCAATTCTGCCTCTCTTTCAACTTTTCTCTGAGCCCTCCCAACAAATAAAACATTTTCAGCATTGATCATTGTTCCGTTTAACTTCTCAACTGCAGCAGCTGCTGAGTCTGGACTTTGGAAATTCACAAAACCAAAACATCTAGATTTCCCATTCATGTCTTTCATGACCACGGAACTAGTTATTGTACCACAGGGGCTAAAGAGCTGCCCAAGGTCCTCATCAGTATAAGTTTCAGAGAAGTTTTTCACATACACATTAGTGAACTTTGGTGATCCATTTACTAGAGCCCTTTCCTGGCGTGGAACAAAGAGTCCAACATAGACCTTTTTATCATTGATCAACATGCCATTCAACTTTTTGATGGCATTCTGTGCAGACTCATCATTGTCAAATTGTACAAAACCATACCCTTTTGATTGACCACTACCATCAACAGCTACCTTACAAGAAAGTACAGTTCCAAAGGCAGCAAAAGTGTCATTCAATGCCTTGTTATCTATTAATGTGTCCAGGTTCTTGATGAACACATTTCCATATCCACTTTTCCGAAGGCTAGGATCTCGATGAGAATACATAATACGAATGGGTTTTCCATTCAGAGGAGTGAAGTTCAGATGTTCCATAGCGTTAGCCGCTGCAACATAAATGCCAAAATCAGAGAGGCAATGATAGGACCAATAATGCATTTTCATATTAAATCAACAAATTGAACAAATTTTCCATTCTGTAAGATGAATGCATTAAGATCTCCTACAAACTACCCAAGCCCTCACCTCATCCCTAGTGGCTTACTTAAATTATTAATAAATATAAATATAACAATGGTGGAGTGAACAACTTTTTCCACCTGAATGTAATTCAAGCATTGTATACTATAAAACTATGAAGAGATGCCCCCAGAACCCAAGTGGCAAAGATTAGGCTAAAATGGTACACCATAGAGCTGTAAGAAAATAGTACAAAAAAATATGAAAAACTTAAGTCATTCTGAAAATCATGAGTGAATCCAACAAAGCACTTAATAATAATAATCATAATAATAATAATAATAATAATAATAATAATATTGTGGGGCAAAAAAAGGAGAACACATTACAGGCATACGCATTATATTTGAATAAAAAGAGACAGATAGAGAAATACCCAACAATTCCTCCCAACCAACCAATAAAACCAAAATTCACAAAAATTATTATATTGCAAATGAATCAGCCCAGCATAACTCAAATAATATTTTTTTTAACAAAATATTAAATAAAAATATATTCATTCAACATAAAAACACCAAACCTGAAGGCCAGACAGAAGACGACTTCATCAATCGTGAGATCAAACCACTAATCTCAATAGACAAATTTCACCAAATAATCAAATGCAGAACTCAAAATAAACAAAAAAACAAAAACAAAAACAAAATAATACTCAATTACTCAACTGACAATTAAAAAAAAAAATGAGTTTTAAGTGATGATGAATGATGATATTACAAACCATCGTGAGCATTGGAAAAGTTGACATAAGCGTAACCAAGAGAGGATCGCCTTGTCTGATCCCTGCAAACCCTAATAGAAACCACCTGAGCCACCTGGTTGAATAGATCATAGAGCTGTCCCTCATTCACATTCCCCTCAAGATCACCAACGTACAGAGATGAATTCAAAAATTGACCCCCGGCCACTGTCGTCTCTGTCGCCGCCGCAGGAACCGCCGCTGCCATTTGCTTTCCCAACAAGAAAACTAATAGGAAGACAAAAAAAAAAGTGAAATGAAAGAAAAATAAAAACTGAGGATACGAAGAAAACAGAGCAGTGTTGTTGTTAGGGTTTTTCTTTCTTCGGAAATTGGAAATCGGGGATTTTATTTTATTTTATTTTATATTTTATAATTTTGGGAATTTTTTTGCTTCCCCTCTTTGGTGTCTCCGAATAGAGAACACAACAACACAAGGAGGTTGCGTGAACTGGGGCAGCCAACGTAGGGTTTGTATATAAGGAAAAGTTTAAATAACCCTTTCTCTTATTATTTATACTCTCTCTTTTTTTATCATTTGTATGTTTATGTTTTTTTCATCTAAATTCATCTTTACAATATGTCTATTTTACTCAATTTATAAAAATACATTTCACTTGTCTTATTTAATAAATTTTCTTAAGCTAAAAAATATTTTAAAATTAAAGTTAAAAAACTTATAAAATAAAATTAAAAGTTAGTTAGTAATTATATAAAGATATTATGATGAATTTGAAGAAGCAAATATAAAATAATATATTATTATGATAAATTATTAGAATAAGGAATAAAAATTATAAATATAAATTTACCATAAATATGAAGACTCCAAAATGCTGACATATAACTTAAAATAAACTTCTCCCCAGAGCTTTTAGTTTTTAGAAAAAAAATTCATTACAATTTTTTTTTTATACTAAGAACTTTTATAAAATTATGTTTGATTAAGTTTTTGCTTTTAAGAAAGAAAAGAAGCTAAAAATAAGACATGACAAACGAGTACGTATTCATTATCATTTTAATATACATCTTTCAAAATGTGACATAAAATAATCTCTTACAAGTTAATCCATGTATTTAGTGGTACATGAAACTCTTGTTTGGTAAATGAATATATTCCACATTTTTTTTAGGAAAAGTTCATATACCTCATGTGGTTTTACTCTTTTATCACTTACATTACTCTATTTTTTTTCTTATCAATTACCCCCGATGGTTTTATTCCATCCAAGTCTACTTTTAACACCGTTGGTGTAAGAACCCGCACCGTTAATTAAGGTATTTAATTAATTAATCATGCAAAAATAGGAAATGATTCCATAATTGACCCTAATAATTATTTAAGAGGCTTAATAATCATAATAAGTGGGTTAGAATGCTGAAAGTCGCTTTTCGGAAGAAAAGTGCAGATATCGGTTCTGCTAGTCGGTATAAATGCGTACCGAAAAAGTATCCCGAAAAATTAAAGTAAGTGCATGATAATTACTAGAATAATATGTAGGACTTGTAAAACGAGTTTCAAGTCCAAATAATGAGAACTGGTGCTAGAAACCGGTACTGCTTTGAAAAGCGTGTACCGAAAAGGTGCTCAAAAAAATATAAGAAAAATATGATAATTCTTAGAAAATTATGTAGTTTCATAATCCAAAGTTTGGGATTAAAATGCTATGTGTAGCAATTAAAGTTAATAATGTGTGTTTAATAAGTAAGTGTCTATATATATGGCTTTTAAGGGGCACACAACCCTAGATAACTACTTGGTTGCGTGGCTTCTCTTGGAGGCTGACCAGAAAGAGTGTTCTTAAGCTTCCTTCTCCATTTCTTGAGCAAGCATTCACCTTTGATGCTTGTTCTTTCCTTTAAACACTTGGTAAGGGTGATGGTTGGCCTTGAGACTGCATTGTGGTGTTGTTTCTGAGTTGTGAAGTCTGTGTGAGGGAGTTTTGGTTGCTGACTTGTTGGTTTTGGGTTGAGAGAAGCTTGGTTTTGGTTTTTGGAGGTCTAAGTGGTGACCTTTGTGTTAAAGAACCAACCTTTGTGAAGTCATTTTCGTGCATCTTCCTTGTGTCAGACTTGAGCGGCTATGTTGAGCTCCAAGAGCATCTCCATTCAGAGTTTTGAGCCTTGGTATGTTGTACCAACCTTTAACTTGAGTTTTAAGGCTTAAAAATGGTACCTTGATGCATCTAATGACTAAAAGATGATAACTTGTTGTTGGGTAATGTTGAACACGCCAAGAAATGCATGATTAGGTGTTTAAAATCGGTAAAAATGGAACCTTTTAGGGATATCTTCACGAAAATGCAGAAACTGCATTCTGTCGTGAAATATCCGGATATTTGTCGAACAGATATCCGGATATTAGATATCCGGATTTGTAGTTTTGGGATATCCGGATATTGGATATCCGGATATGTGAATTTGTATATCCGGATATTGCATATCCGGATATGGACAGTGAGATATCCGGATATGGTCCCGAGGAATATCCGGATATTCTGGGATTTCGCAGAACAGTAGCTGCGATGTGTGTACAGTAGGCTATTGGGGGTTTGTGGACCCTAGTTTGATGAAGTTGAACTTCTGTATTTAATGGGCTAAGCCAGAATCATGGGATTAAGGGCTTGTGGCTTTGTTAGAAGCTTTAAGACTTGAAAACGTAATGAAAAGGCGTTGTCTTTAATTTGTATGCATATGGTACATGTTTATTGATTTATATTTGGTCCATATCAGATTGTGATCTGCTGTGATTGGACTTTGAGCTTGTGGCATTGGATAGCTAGCTTAGAGGTAAGCTTTTGTGTCCTCGGTTTAGCCATGTTATGGTTCCACCATGTCCCATGGGGATATGGTATATGCATGTTGTGTTACATGCTTTTGATGTTTTGGAAATGCTGTTGAGCTATTATATGTTAGTGCCTTGTTGATATGCATGGAGGTGTTCCACCTATACGGTAAGCCTGAGTATGTAGAACATACAAGAGGGTGAGGCTGTGGGTGAGGTGCAAGCGGTGTTCCTTGTACTACATGTAGGGAATAGACGTATTCCTACATTTCTCTGGACAGTAGATAATGATTACACACATGCCATAGATATATGTTGCACTACATAGTTTTGGAACTGATAATGATATAAATGCTTTTAGAACTTATATTGAACATGTAAGTGAGCTTGGGGTGGAAGATCCTTGAGGACCCCTTGTTTTACTGAGATTTCTAGTTTAGAGATCTCACCCCACGTTTGGGGAATGCTTATTTCAGGGTCAGGTAATATTGAGACCTCAGGCGGCAGGAGGCCGGAGCTGAGTTAGATTGCTGTTATATTATGCTGCTATGATTGGATGTTGGATTGCATGCTGTTATATGCTTATAGCTTCAGTTATGTTTATGGAGTTTTATGATGAGACTGGTTGTGTACTATGTTTATTTGGTGAGCATGGGGATTGTCCATGACACATAGTATTGTTATGTCTTGATTATGTCTTGAGTCTTTTGAAGTTGTAATAATGTATCAGGATATTGTTCGGATTACTTGATGTAATGCCGTGATTTAGATACATACTTTATTTATATATTGAGGTATTTCAGTAGATGTCTTATTGCAATTTGCATACAGGCGATATTTTATGAAATTGATTAAGTAATCAAGTTGGTAATTGTTAATGACGTCATAATTGAAAAGAAAAAGAATATTTCGCATTTTTAATTAAGCACCGCTTAATACGATGTAATGTTAATATTCCGGGTATACACGGGGTGTTACAGTTGGTAATTGAACTAACTACCACATTTTATTCCTACTTTACTTATTAATTAATCTGATATAAAAATTTTGGGCACCAACATTAAAAGAGCAAAGTTTAGGTTTATTATTAAGACATGAAAAACGGTCATGTATCATGTCCATTTCAAATATTTTACAGAATGGACAGAACATCTCTAAAAAATTCACAAAAAAGGTTAACATTCGAAATTTTGAAAATAATCACTTTTAAAAAAAGATCTTTCTTTTATTATTCCTGAGCCAATCCTCCGTTGTTTGGCAAGCAGCTTATATATATATAGGGTTTTATCTTTCTCATTTTACAATCAAGTCTCTCAATGCATCATTACTTCTCATTTTACAATCAAGTCTCTCAATGCATCATTATATAATAAGGCAAACTAAAATTGATTGATTTGTGCACCTCGTGCACCAGAACCACCCGATGAGTCACACTCAAAGCGATGCCCTCATGGGACTTCCAAGAATTAACACTCTTAGGATCCAATCCCTAAAGGGAAGCACATGACATAGGCTATTGGCCAAAGAACTGTTCGTCTTCCGCGTACCTCGTACACAAGGACAACTCAATGAATCAAACATCAAATGAGTGTCCAATGAAACTCCTCAGAGGCAACCTTTTCGGATACATCCCTCCCGGTATAGTCCATAAATATATTGATGGCCAATAACCCACTCAATCAATTTAGTTCACCAGATTATATTATTAAACACATCATTAAAACATTTAATAGCATAAAACACACTTCATAAATTAGATTATCTAATTACAACAATTCAAACACACATTACCATACTCTAGAATACACAATCACATATAGTCAGTCTCAATTACAAAAGTAACCTTACTTTTGTAACTTACAACCTCATCCTATTTTATAGGATAACAATAATATCCCTAGCACAAATATAAATTCACACTAATGTTTACTCAACAACTAAGATATAATACCATATATATGTCAAAGCAAAGTTCAACAACTCAACCAAGCCATTCCCTAGGTCATCTGGCATCACAGGAATGCTGAACCAAACCATTTCCCAAGCCATTGGCCGTCACGGGAATGCTGACATCAATCTCTTGACTAGAGATCCAATCAAATAAACAACTTAAAATAAGGTATCACACCATTATGCATCCAACATTCAATCAAGACAACCATAGAGTCTCATTTAAAATCAATCATGAGTTCCATGAATTACCACCATTCAAATAAATATCAATGTCATATTTCATAGTTATGTGCATGTCATACCTCATTGGCTTACTTCATATATAACTCTAATCAAGATTACTTTATTAAGGATTCTTATTCTCGTATAGTCTTTTACATTTAAGGAAGTTATCTGAATGTATCCTAGTGTTTACCATAATAAATGCAATTGTCGTACTTAAGAATGAGTTGGCCAAACTTATACTCATTGTCTAGCAAGGCATTATCATGCCAAACACTGGAACCACAAAACAAGAAACTTCCTCAATCTATCATACTAGGCTTTTTCCCTAGAAAGTGCTCTAATACCATAAAATGTAACACATCATTTGCGACCGATTTGTTATCTTACTTTATGGTATTAAGCGCAGCTAATTAATCAAATAATGCGAAAGCTATTGAAATAAAGTGTCAATTAATATGTAAATACGTGAATAAATTTTTTTCGTTCTTTATTAAATTGGAATCATCATTTGCATGTTAAGTTAATTGCATATTATGTATGATTTATTCAACTTTATTATTTACGAATTACATATATGCTTACTTACACATTTCATAATCTATGACTTACAAGAAGACATCCTTAAGCTTAATGTCCCCTCTTAAAACATACAAGTCTTGATATCTATATTATCGAATTACCTTTATACTTTTCATGTTTAATCATATTTAGAACTCCATTACTTATATTCTAAATTTCATACATCGTTACCCATTTCATTCTTGGTTAACTCCTTATAAATTTTAACATGTTCTTTCTAGGTAACCTATCTATATATGTCCATATTCCCCATAGATTCCATACAACACCTAATAGATATTCATTTGTATATATGTATCAATGTTTTAAAACTCGGACCGGTCATCGAACTGGTCGAGGTACTGGGTCACTGGGTCATTGCTTCAACCGGATTGAACCGGATTTACTGTTCACATATTAAAAATATAAAAATATTACTTATATTAATAAAAATTCACATAAAAAAACTATCAATGAGCTTCAAAAAATAAATTTATTTTCAATGATAGCAAATATTATATACTTCTAAGCTTCTAGCTCTAGACCATATCCTAATATTGGATTAAAATTGCAATATAAGTTAAATGCACATTTTGTGCTTGACATGATACAGATAAATCAAATCATGATAACAAATAATATGCATGAAATATACACTAAGAAAAAAGTGTCATTGTTATCATGATAACAAATAGTATGCATGAAATATACACTAAAAAAAGTGTTCACCGTTGAGATGAGATCGATCATGAGACCATCAGTGTTTATCACCACTTAACTTCATGAGATCATTACAAGATGCAACTAAATTACGTAAACGAACTGCACTAATCTAAAATACCTTATTATTTTCACCTTATTTTTAATCATATTCATCATAAAATATGAATATGATTTAATTCAAGAGTTCTTATAAACAAAAAAAAAAAGAATAACCGGTCAACCCGGGTCACCGGGTTTCGGCCGGATCAACCGGTCCAATTCGGGTTGACTGCAGAAGCGGTCCAACTACCCGCTCGGACCGGGGAACCCACCGGGTCACCGAGTCCCGGATCGACCCGGCCGGGTTTTAAAACACTGATATGTATAACCTAAGCCATTTCAAGACTTTAACTACTGATTCCATAGAACATAGTTAATATGTCACAACATCAATATACAATTGCTCGCAAGATATAAACTTATACATATCTTCCAACAAGAGTAAAAAACTATATATATAGGATCAGGATCATTTTACACCGGTGTAAGATTAATAAGTCTTACACCACATCTCAACCATTGATTTTTGTGCATCCAACGGTTAAAATTTAGGAAGTTATATGAATTAATTAATATTAATTAATCATTGATTACACTACAAATATCAACCGATGATTTTCGTCCATCAACGATTGAGATGTGGTATAAGATTTGTTAGTGTTACACTGGTGTAAAAAGAACCTGCCACACACACACACACACACACATATATATATATATAATGGCATAGACAACCCCTATGCTTACATCAAATATAAACATATACAAAACGTATCCAACTGGTAGTCATATCTCATAAAGATATATATAAATCTCAAATGATAGCAATGCATGTATCATGTCATGCTAAAATCATTACGCTAGCCTTACGCCACGACATGCATCAACATTCATAATCTCAATACCCGAAAAATATTCCCCAAAAAGGGTGAAATTTTGACAAATCTCAGTAACTGGGGTTCTTGAAGGACCATTCCGCTCCAAGTTCACTTACAGGTATAGTAAGTTCAAAAAAAATAATAAAATGCATAATGCTGGATATATGGCATACAATATGTGCAACATAAAAATCTACTGGCCAGAGATAAATACACATTATGCACGTCTGCAACATACTAACAAGATATATGAGGCCTTCCCTCATACCCTATATATATAGGACTTTACTTTTCTCCAGCCGTTTGACGTCCAACAAATAGATTCGAGAAATCATAATCATACAAAGGTGGGTGAAAGCATTAAATGCAAGAATCATAATTAATCAACGATGTAAGATTTATTGCTGGACATCCAGCAGTCAGAGAAATAATTTTACTATATATATAGGGATAGGATTTATTGCTTATTGACATCAAATCCTAACCATTGATTTCTACCTATCAATGGTTATAATTCATTAAAAATTTCTAATTAACTAATAAGTCCAATAAATTATAACTGTCATATTAGAAGAAATCAACGGTTAGGATTTAGTTTCAAACTTTTTAGTTTTGACACCGGTATCAAAGGATCATATCCTATTATTAGTTTTGACACCGTCATATATATGTACATATATATATATATATCAATATTTTTTCTATTTTTGAATATAAAAAAGTATAAGAAATCATAAAAAATTAAAAATTTGTCTATAGGAATCGTTTCTCAAAATATAATATTAATATTGAATTGTATAGATTAGAGGAGAAAGATAAAAGAGACCTTAATTTGCATATTGATGTTGGGGCCAATGCTCTCTGTCTACTTTTTCTTTGGTAGTTAATGTGATTTCCTTCATTTTGTCAAACCTAACTTTGCCTTGTTTGAAATTTTTCCAGGCCTCTCTTCCAACAACTATTATTCTCCCATTTGTTACGTGTTGTCATTTCTAGTCATAATCAAGTAGAAATTGCCACCATTTTTTATTTTTAGGGCCAGATTTTATTTTTGATAAATAAAACTCCAAACGTAAAATAAGGATAAAATGGACAAGTTAGTTTAATTACTAATAGTGTTAAAGGTGAATTTGGATGAAATACAACCACATGGGGTAATTGATAAGAAAAAATATAGTGATGTAAGTGCTAAAAGAGTAAATCACACGGGGTTTATGAACTTTTCCCTTTTTTGGGTGAAATTTATCCCACATTTACTTAATCATGAAACAATTTTTAATTTTATTTTTTTTAACTTTAGCTTAAAAATAACTATTAGCTGTCAAACATATTTTATACATATTGCTTATCATGTGTACAAATTATTTCATATTAATTAAATATTTTATTTTTTAGCTATAATGTTGAATCAGCCATATACCTCTTTTGGTGACATGCACTAAAAAAATAATAAAGAAAAAAAATGCAAGAACATTCCAGAGAATGTGACTGTGGCGTTAGAAATTATCAATAAAGAAAATGAATAGCAACAAAATACACATTTAAATTAACAAATAAAAAGGTTAAGGTACCATAGCATAAGAAAGAAAGAAAAAGAAAAGAAAGAAAGAAAAAAGAAATGAAAGCTGATGTCACTGAAAAATAAAATGTGGTGGTTTTGTAATAGGAACAACATGTGTCACACACTGAGTACTGTAACAGCCCGTTGTACACCGGTATTGTTAACATTAATTATGATATTAAGCGCAGTTACAATCACAACAATTCATTTATAAAAATGCGAATAAACTTTTTCCGATTATTACGCGAGCATTTAAAACATAAAAAGACGTAATAATTAAAAGCTGTGATCGTAACCGTAAACTCTTGCGGAAGACTTACTTAAACTATTTTTATAACTTACTTTACTTATTATAAGATACTAAGGAGTTCCCATAAACTCACTTAGCCAATTTCCAAACTTTACGTTTTTACTTATTCGGACATGTTTCACTCTTAATTTTTCTGCGACCACACCGGTCGCAACCAAACCTTCTTCTCGGATTATATATTTGTCTTACTTAATTCCCTTTTTAACAAGCTATCATAAACTCAATTCGGAGCTCATTTGCTCCGGTTATCGCCGTTTGAAGTTGGATCAGCAATTAGCCAAACAACCCCAAAAACAGCTCCAAACCACTCACCTTGCTCGAATTACTGCACTCAATCCATTCAACCATTTGCTCTCAAATTTTTATCCTACAAACTAGACATCTCAAATTTCATTTTTATATATCATACGCTTAATTTGACTGAGAAACGAAGCGGGAATTAATTTCCCAAATCCGGTCCAGAATCTGCCTCAGGTGTAGGGGCACATGGGCAGTCCGTGTTTCTCCATTTTGTTTCCGGCAGAAGGTCAACCCATAATTTCCTCAAATTTTTTCACAAGGTATAGGACATCTCAACCTTCAAAATGGAGTATGGAACGTCCCTATTGGACCTCTATGGAGGGAGATATGCTCTCCCGAAGTTCGCCTAAAATCTGTCAATTCTACAGAAATTTCGCCAGAGTTTCCTTTGTTTTTCCAATAATCCCAAAATTGTAAACGATCATTTAAATCTCAAATGTACCTAATAAACACATGGTAATACAGTAATAATCCAATGGGTGGCACACACAAGGACTAACAACGCCTTGGGGCACTTACAACCCAATCCAGTTTATAGTCATTAGGCATATAGTTCATATTAATCATTCTTAGGTAGTTGCAATCACTAACACCTTTTTCATGCATATTTTCATCATACAAGTAATCATACCCTAAAATAGGCCTAAGGCCCTTCCATCATAAATAGTCATGCATCAAATATGATTACAATATTGCTTTACACTTTACAAATTGAAACTTAAACTTCAACTTACATTCTTCCAATATTACAACTTAAATTCAAATGACAACATAATCAAATACATAACTACTAGACTTAGGCAAAATGGCATGAACAAATATGCTAATGAAGCTCATACAACATACATATGAGATGTTCATGCCCTAAGTCTAGCCTAGGCCACACGGCCAACAAAACAAAACATGAAGCACTCCAATGCTCACTCTACGGGCCTCTTGCCCGCTGCTCCTGCTCCACTGCTACCTCCTAAAATAAATGCCCCGAGACGGGGTGAGATATACGAATATATCTCAGTAACCAAGAGGTTCTGGAGAAAACTCCACCCAATGGTTCACTTCGATGCATATCAATAGAATAAAACAACCACTTTGAAAACGGGATAAAGCAAGGGGTTTAGAGAAACTGGGGAAATATCTGAATACAAAATACGACGCTGTGGGATGGTAGCTACCCATACCACACACGCCCTGGCATATATAAGCCTATGGGTCCATCCGAGGTGTGATCAAATCACTACCACCCTGGTACCCAATCCATCGGGTCCACCCAAGGTGTGATTAAATCACTACCACCCCGGTACCCATACCATCGGGTATAATCTAAGGTGTGATCAGATCACTACCACCAAGGTACCTATTCCATCGGGCATAATCCAAGGTGTGATCAGATCACTACCACCAAGGAACCCACTCCATCCATAACACCTGAGACATTCCTAGTGTGCTCCTATCCGGATCACACACTATGACCCGCAGTCAACTGGAACTCCCTCTCGGTCTATCCAGCGGAAGTCTGAAACTGCCCGCAGGCTAATAAAACTGTCTACTGGCCAGAGACTCGGTACCGCAGTACCCATAGCAATAATGCATGCATGCTTATGTGTTCTATACTATTCATACACACTTCCTACCGTTGCCATCAACTGGCAAGGTGGAACAGAAAAGGGGAACAAGCCCCAGTACCAAGAGGTTACCTTAAGTAATTTCCTCACTAGCTCCGCAGCAGCTGATCCCATAACTTGGTACACAGCGGAATGCCTACACAGAAGACATTCACAATCTCTTATAATTCAAACAATACATGCTAATTTACAATTATACATGCCTTGAACTAAATACATACCTCAATCCTCTTGGTCCAAGACCAAGGGTAACTCCCAGATTCACGTTTCGGGATTCAAGTCAACGTACGGCAACCTATACAATTACGTACATCCATCAGTACGCGTCAAATATCATCAAAACGCAAAATCACAAAAATCCTCCCCATCCTCCCTTGATGGTTCGGCCAATGAAGCGTTAATTGGGGATTTATTTTTCTAAATTTTCTTTCTCATTTTATAACACTCCCTTAGGTTGTTTAGAGGCTAGTTCAATCGTCGTTTTTCCGTTTTAAGACATTTACGCATCGTTTTGCGAAATATTTCACTTTGGGCTCATTTAGGTCTCTAAACACAATTCACTTTTCCCATTGATTCAAACACTTGCCAATCACAACCCAACCCATCTAAGCACTATATAACTACACAAATCATCATCCAATTCATTTTTCAACATCAATTCCTCAATTTTTTCTCAAAGGTTCAAATTTTACCCTAAGGCATTCCAAAGGATTTCTTTCCATTTTCAACCATTCCTCAACTCAACCAATCACATTATATCATCATTCTATCATACAACAACTCATTATCAACATCACAACACATTTTTCCAAAATTTCATGTCATGACCATCAAATTATTCTAAGTTAAAAGTCATCACATTTCACCTAAAATTTTCATTGTGTTTCTAGCCTTAATACATCATTCTAACACATTATCATCTAATACACATTTTCAAATTGAGCTCCCTAACATCACAAATCATCAAATTCCCCCTTAGGGTTCATGAATTCAATCCAAGAATTAAACCGTTAAAATGGTGAAGAAACTTACTCAAAAGCTTGGCACAAGACTCCTCCAAGCTATCCTAAACCATTGGAGCTCCAAACAACTCCATGAACATCATCTTTCTCCAAATTTTCGTGGCTGTAAATGGCCAATATCTCACCAAAGAGATAGTTTCAAGGCTCAAGAGTGGTACCAATGTGTTTAGAAGGTGATTTCCATCAAGATTCAAGACAAAAATCGTTGGATTCGGTGGAGAAACAGCTAAGTTATGGATCAAAGAAAATTTTCATAAAAATGGGGGGAGGAGGGCTGCTGGTCACGGGGAGGAAGGGAGGGAGGAGAGAGAAAATGTCATGAAAATGTGACTTTTAAGTCACTTAAGCCATAGGTGGGTCCCACACGCGATTTAACTTTAAATAAATCACTAATTTCAACCATAAATTCATGACCTACGTATTTTTCTTGTTCATGTCATATTTTTGTTTCCCAAAAATACTGATAAAATTTTCATGCTTATCGGTACAATTATACCGCAGTATTTTACACCGAAAAATCACTATTCATCAATTTTTTCCCCAAAATGACTTAATTCCATCAAATTTTATCAAAATCATATTTCCTAACTCAACAAACCATTTATAACTCATATTTGAAACCTAGAGCTCAAAACTCAATCGGCACGTTTTACGGTGCAATCGTACCGCAGTATTTTTACCCGTGAAAAACACTATTCATTGATTTTTCTGAAACTTGCCTGTCCACTCAATTTTTCGTTCTAAATCCATTTCCAGGGTTATTTTTATCATCGAAGAACTTCTGCTCAATTTTATCTTCCTAGGGTTGCGTGTTGGCTAATTATCGTTTTGCCTTTTTCTTTGTATTTTGGCCTTATACTCAGGATTTTCACTAATCCTTCTCTTTAATTCTCATTCAATATTTTAAATATTAAATTTTAGAAATGTGAGGTGTTATAAGTACACTCCTAGTACTCATCAAACATTGAACCTCAGTTATTGTGAAGTACATAAGTGAAGTACATAGCAGTACCCTACTTTTCCTTAAAAATCTTGAAATTCCACTTTTACACATTCTCTCTTTTTCTCACTCTCTTTTCCTTATCTATTAACAGAGTGAAGTAAAAATGGTTTATGCCGAAGATGGTAGTGGAAGTAGCGGTGGTAGAAACCCAATATGGAAGGTTTTGAGTTTGGGGTATTGGGTTCAAGGAATCATGTGCTTCCTATGGTTAGGAGTTAGTTTCTTCCTCAATGTGGACCCTTCAACTCTTCAGCTTCTTCAGAACTCTGCTAATCTTCCAATAGTGGGTGTAACACCCCATTTATGACTAATTTGTTTGAAAGTTAAAATTAGTTTTGCTTGACGTTCAAGCAACATGCTCATAAGGGTGAAAAACAAAAAAATTCAATCTTTGTTAATATTTGCGGAACTCGTAACTCATTTACGGCCCTTATTAGTGCCTTAGGATCTACTCGTTAAAACACATAGGATATATGATTACCTTAGATCACTTGAAGATCTCAAAGTGTATGAAGTCCTCTAACGTTGATCCACACGGTTGTCTCTTGATCGCTTGAGAGAACTCCTTCTCCTTGATCCCTCATTTTCCTTGGTAGCTTGCTAGCCAAATGCAAGGTGGAAGCTATCAAGTGTTTGGGTTAATTTTCTCAAGACAATGATGGTGCCTTAAGGTTAGGTGAGGGGCCAACAATGGGAGACAAGAAGATGATGGTAGGTGGCCAAGAACTAGGTTTTTCTTGGTCCTTAATGTGTTATGCGAAAATCATGATTGGAAGAGCATATGATAAGCATATCTTAGGTGCCAATTTTCTTGTGATTTATTAGGATTAGAATCCTAAATTGAATCACACTAAATCAGCCCTAAATCCCTTAAGACATGGATATTCTCTTAAGATATTCTTTTATCATGAAGTTGGAGAACAATTCTCCTCATTTGAATTCAAAATTCAAATGGTCACTACTTAACCCTTCATGAAATTCGAATTTCAAGAATGGTTCTTATAATAACCCTAATTATATGACTTTTAAATTAGAGAGTTATAATGAGGACCTTATGGTCATAAATGGAATGAGAATAAAATTATAAGAATTTTGATACCCATATTGAGGGTATTATGCACAGATAAATTTTTATCTGTTAAATTTGACTGCTGACGTAATAACAGTTAGTAGAATAGCTCCAAGTTAGCAAATTATAGTTAGAGAGCTAATATAATTATATAAACATCATGAATGAGGTTAGGATATGATTTGGTGAAGATTGATACCCATATTGGGGTATTTTTGAAAAGTCACTTCTGACGGGTATTTTGTACTGCTGTAGCAGCAACCGGTAGAATCCCGAAACGAGAAAAAGATGAGAAAATCGAAATAAAGACCAATATATGCCTAAAAAGTCATAATGAGATCAAAAATGTTAAAGTTAAGAAAATTATGAAATTCGGGTACAGTTTAGAACACCGGTAAAGACTACTGTGTAATTAAACAACTGTTAGTGGATCTGTGATCTACCAATTAAAATTTTAAGTTATGAACATGATAATTAGACAAAATTAATGTTAAGTACTTAAAGTTAGAGTCTTGGGAGTTTCCGGGTAAAAATTTGACGACGGATCAGTTAAAAATTACACCGGGTCTCACTAAAGGACGAATGGTCACTTAGTGACATGGCACCCCTCATTAGGGCACCCTCCTCTCCTTCACTTCCAAATCTGATCAGCAGCCCCATTTCTCCTTCTCTCTCTAAAATTCAATTTTTGAATTTGCTCTCACTTCTCTCTAAGATTCCATCTCCAAAACCTCTCCAAATCACCAAATCTCTTTCACCAAACTTGCTCCCATCACTCTTCTCTTCACAACCATACCATTTTCATGGTGTGGATCAAATTTTCGTGTTCCTTATCCCCAAACACAGCCATGGTTTTGAAGGTTTTGAGAGCCATGAAGTTATGTTCTTGAGTTCTCTTGAAGAATAACACATCCTTGCTTGGTTCTCTTGAGTTCTAGTGTAAGTGTTCTTAAACTTTCTTGAAAAATATCATCTTTTTCCCTTGTGTTCTTGAGCCTAACTCATGAGCATGTTCATGAAGGTTTGTTCTTGCTTAAAGGAGTGTTCTTGGTGGAAAAAAGGTGGAGACTTGAGCTAAAGAAGGAACCTTGAAGATGTAAGCTTCACTTTTGGAAAGATGACCCAAAAAGCCTTCCTTTTTCCTTGTATATGCCATGGTTTTGTCATGTTCATGGGGGGATTATTGTTGAAAATTTGTAAAGTTGATGTTTTGATGATTATTCTTAAGGGTGTGTGAATTGTGAACCAAGAAATGATTGGTTGGATGAGTAAAGGTTCAACCTTTGAATCCTTGTGAGGATTTCATGAAAAAGAATGAACTTGAACCCTAGAAATGTTACATGAAGGTTCCTCCATGTCCATGGAGGCTAGGGTTTGATGACAAAAAAATGTGATTAAGTTGTTAAGTGTGGAAAAATGATTAGAAAGATTAACTAGGTGGGTTAACTCTAAGTAAAACTCGCTAATCATGATTACTAATGGCTAAAAATTCTAATTAATATAGCTAATCAAATCTTCCCCATAAAGTATATATGGGTTTAGTTGTGTTAAAATTAAGGAGATGATGAATTAGGTGATTAATTAAGGGTAGAGATTAATTAACAAAAGTAATCAAGGATTTAACTCTAAAATTGGACTAAAGTAAGGTTTAGGTACACTAATTAAATAATTAGTAAAATTTAAGTATCATGACATAATGGGACTAAGGATATTTCATAATGTGACTTAATAATAGAAAAATCCAAGAATTAATGTGAATTAAGATTTATAATCAAAAGTAATTAAGGTTTGTTAAGTAAACACATTTAAGGCTAAGTAACCAGTTTTTAGGCAAAATTGGGGAGAGCATATCTCCCTCCACAGAGGTCATATAGGGATTTTCTTTATATCAAATTGAAGATTGAGATGTTAGCTATGTTGTGTCAAAATTTGGTATCAATTGAAGATGTATTCCGTTCTGTATGTTCGTTTGAGTGAGGGCTGCACAGGGAGACCATGTACAGGGGCGCTGTACATGGCTGCAACTTCCACGAATTTTTTCTCCCTCTGTGATTACTCAAATTAGGCTCATAATATATCGAATTAAAGATAAAGGTGTCTAGTTGTCTACATAAAAATTTGAGATAAATTGGTTTAGTATATTTTCTAGAATCGCAGAAATGGTAAATGATGTTTAGGGCCCTGTTCGGAGTTGGCAAACAGCTTTGTTTGTCCAACTTCAAATGATGATAACCGGAGCTAGAAAACTCCAAATGAGGCATGTGATACCTTGTTGGAAATTTAATTGAGTCTAGATTAACATACTAAAAGATAAGAATTTTATAACAAGTGAGTCGCTCTCAGTAACTAGAAAACAGAAGCATGTACAGTTTTGGAAAAACCGTAAAAGTGATATTTAAGCTAAGTGGGCTTAGGGGAACCCTTAGTAACTTATAATAATCAAAAATATAGCTTCGATGAGTTGAAAATAATCTAAGTTACATAAATGAGCCTTGCATGTGATTCTAAGCTATGTAGGTAATTGAAGATTAAAGTGGCTTGTAATAATGCACAAAAATATGTAATAAGTAATAATTGGTCTAGACTTGTAACGGGTATATCATTGGCATATTATTGGCATATGAGTATGAAAGTGGAATCATTAAATGATTAAGTCGTGGACATGACTTTATTAATTAATATGTAATTAATGATGTGAATGGTTCCTGCTCTAGGTTTGCCTAGAGAGCTTGGCACTTGAGAGTGTACTGGAGCATACGTATTGGACTGTTGGAGTTGGGCTGTTGATAAGCTCGGTGAGGTAAGCTCCTAGTTCTAGTTGACTTCTCTCTCTTGTTGCCCCACCATGATGGTGGGCATTATGGTTGTATTGTATGAAAGTATATGGTATGATGTATATGTGCATTCATTCACATTCATATAGATGTTTTATGATCTTGATGTTATGATGATGCACTGATGATATATGTTATGAGGATCCTGGCCAGTGATCATGGTATGTAGGCTGCCTATGACTTGACTCTGGGAGCTATTTCATACTGAGGTTGTGTTGACTGTCTATGGCTTGACCCTAGAAGTCACACATGTGTAACTGTCTATGGCTTTGACCCTGGGGTTACACAAGGATGATATGATGATGCTATGTTTATGCTGTATGTCTGTATTATATGCTTTATATCTGACTTGTTATGCAGGAAGTGGGCTCAGGGGTTAGAGGATCCTCTATGAACCTTGAGCTTACTGAGATGTTGTTATCTTACCCCGTTTGGGGACATCATTTCAGGTACCCAGAGTAGTGGTGATGCTTCTAGGGGCAAGGCCCCCGCATTGGAGTAGTTGATGATGCAGCTGATTATTTTAGACTATGTTTAGACTTATGATGATATATGGATTTGTTAACATGCTTAATTATATATGGAGATTATGTTATGTATTTATTTAGGCTCATGATTGTATCCTTAGAGCCATGGATTAATTACTGATGTTTTTATACTTTGAATTAATATAGACTTGATGCATGTATTCAGTTAATTTGGGCATGGAGTCTTCTTATTTGTATTGACCCATTGAGGGGATTGCAGTCCGTGTGGACTTGCAAGCTGTCTGTTTAAATTATCATATTTATCATGTTAAATGTATGTGTGGGAACCATATTCCCAGTTATCCGAAATACAACCGTTATGTTGTCCGTGAGACTCCGTCAGGAATGACACTTAATGTCATATCTTGATGGTCAATGGCCACTAATACTGGCTCATAGGATTAATTAGTAGATGTATGTTTAGATTTACGCTTTCGCAGTATCTCACGTGAACGTTTTTAGGAATATTTTCAGAAAATGTTTAAAAAAAAAAATTTACTCGTATTTTTATAAGACGCTTTATTCCTTTTCAAATAAAGTCTTCCGCTGTGAATGTTAAATATCATGTATGTTAACAACCGGAGTACTACGGGGTGTTACAGTTCTTGAACCATCTAGAGTTTGTTCCAATCAATGATGAGTTTGAATTCGAAATTCAACTCCAATGGATCGTATCCATGTAGTTTTGGATTTGATCATGAGATCTAAAAGATTCCTATATCAAATCACCTAACACCATAATCTTATCCCTTGATGGTTGCTTCAACAATTTTATTTAAATTAATAATTCAAATAAAAGAGTTGTTGAAAAAATCTCTATCCAATCTCTATTATATGTAGATTTGGATAATTCAGAATTATCCATAACAACCTAACTTCTTGAATTCAAAATTTGAATTTAAATTTCAAACTTAAATTTAAACTCAAAATTCAAATTCAATTTTATCTTAGCTCGCAATTTAAATTTGAATTCGAATTCAAAATTCAAAATTTCAAATTTCAAATTTCGAATTGGGCCAAAACTCATTTTGGCCAAGTCAACTCCTTGACATACTAGGACTCATGGCCCAAGATCCCATTAGGCCTTATAACACATTTGAGCATATTAGTGGAGAAACTAAATTCTCACTAAAAGCCCAAATGGGGCGCATGACATAATTGGGCTTGGAGTCCAACTCCAACCTAATTACACATACAGTCTTGAAAAAGCCCAATAATAATTATTGGCCCAAACTTGCTAGATATAAATAATCAAGAACAACCTTTGTGTGTGACCCATTTGGCCCAATTAGTCACTGACATAAATAAATTAGACCAATTAAACTCCTTTAATAAGCTCGATTTATTTAATTACCGCATAAGACACTAGCAATGCTCTGTGGCCCCAGAACTAATTGAGTTGATCATGTCGACATCATATCTCACATTGTCATTCATATTTAGTTTATAGCAAGAATAGAGTATCATCTCTCTTGGTTGACTAAATATAGTTTTTCACAGAGCTAGGAATCTTCTTCTATAAACTCTAAGATGGATCCATGACACTTCATGATCGCTTACTGTGCACAGATTCCCGAGTTTAATAGAAGTCCTTTCGGCATATCCATCTATACTCATGTATTCGAGTTATACCCAAGAGTACATTGTTCTCCCCATTTTCTGGTGAATAGAGTTGTGCAGTCAGAGTATAACCCTAGGACATAGTGTTCGATGACATCCTCAAGTCCAATAATACTCTCTACAATGAATCTTTTTGAAGTCTCTCGGTGGGTCAGTTCAATGCCATCTGTTCTCTAACAGATCCACCCATGACATCAGCTAAGGCATCACCATGCCTACATTCCATGAGGTCCCTACCTTGTATATCTATACAAGTAGATGATCTATAGCTAGTAGATGATTTCGTATTATCTCCATGCAAGTAGATTCCTTTTCCTTGTTAAATGTGTCAAGGGTAATACCATATTTGAAAACCCTTAATGAACCTTCTGTAATAACTAGCTAACCCAAGAAAACTCCTAATTTCATAGATGTTCTTAGTTCGCTCCCAATCCATCACTGCTTTAATCTTGCTTGGATCTACTACCACTCCTTATGATAAGATGACATCTTATCTTCTCTCTCTTAACTGTATGATAAGGTTGTTATCCTTATGTCTCTTAGTTGTTTGTTTGTTGTGGACTATTGAGACATGGGCCCATTAATTGGGTCCATAATAGTTGCACTTATCCGGCAGTCTGAGTGTTCGGGCTGCTGGGCTGTAGTGACTTTATGCGCACCTTTTATAAGGGCTGGGTTGCGGATGTTGGACAAGTGGCTTCAATACTCAATAGGGGGTAGATTGAGTTTTATAAAATCTTTTCGCAAAGTATCTCCTTTGATATTTTAAAGAGTGTTTCTTCAATAAAATGATTTAACAAGAAAAAATTTAAGAATGAGAGCAAGTGTGTGATCAATAAAGTAAGCAAGCAAATAGGTAGACACAATCTAAAATTGCAATTTCAATATTAAAGTAAGGAGTTTAAGGTTAGAGAAATTGAAAACTAGATGTATCCTGATTCCGTCACCACCACTGTAACCTACGTCCAGACTGAAGCCGCTCGATCAAACTTTTTCACTAGCTATCAAGCTTGAGGGTGCTTTGACAAACCACTACAACCTTTCAAGGCTTCGGGCTCTTGATGCCTCACAATTTTACACTCCAAATTTTCTTAGAAATTTAGTGACCTTTCAAGTGTAAATGGTTCACTCCCTAACTATTCAAGAAATCAAATGGAGGTGTTTAACAATAGCTAAGTACTCTCAAAGTAAAGATTATACAAGTTGAAGAACTATGGGTGTTGACACTCTCAGAAGAATAAAGCTCAAAGAGTATTTATGATCAAGATGGATGAAGATAAGCAAATGATATGATTTAAATCAAGAATGATGATCAAGAAGAGTTGTCCAATCAATGGAACAGTAATCTTTATTTATAGAGGGCCCCCATGAGACTTTGTACAACCATTTTTGCAAAACTAGCCGTTTATAGCCGTTATTTTCATCCTCTGGTGCAGGAGGGAATCGATTTACTTGCTGTGGGAATCGATTCCCAACTTTTCCAGAGAGTGGGAATCGATTCCAACCTGTTGGAAAGGTTGGAAATACGTTCATAAGCTTTCTTCTTTATTTTAAATCCCTTTCAAACATGTTTAATTACTTGATTGAATCTTGAAAAACAAGTTTTTATAAATACGTGATGCTATAAATCCTTTTTGTTATCAAATGATGATTTAATGCATGTATTTTAATAGAAATATTTTGGGCTTACTCATGCAAGAAGTCAATTACCCTCACAATTAATTCTAAGTCCTAAAGTATATTACTTGAGAATTCCTGGACTTAGATTCTTCATTTGAAACTTGAATCTAGATGGACTTCATGAATGTTAGTTGATAATTTCCTTTTGATTGTTGCAACTTGAAGTCTTCTTTCCATGCTTTGTTTGTTATCATCAAAATTCTTGAACTTTTATGTTCTGCATTGGTTTCACAATCTCTCCCTTTTTTATGATGACAAACTCAAATTGAGAAAATGATTAGCATAGCATGTATCTTGATAAAGACAGAATTGAAACCCCCTCTTAATCTATTGATTTATATAAAACGTGAAGATCTTTTATTTTTCAAGTTCATTCTTGTCAAGTTCATTCTGCCCTACTTTACCTTAATATATGCCTTCCTCATATAATGGTGGTGTTTCTCAATTGACACGTCTTCTCCCCCTTTGGCAACATCAAAAAGTAGTATACTATCCAAAAATAGACAGCCAAAAGGAAATCCAAGCATAATAATCTATAACAATGCATAATAAACCATACCATAATAGTGCATAGTAGTCTAATCAGCCATAGTCCATAATAAGGTCAGAGTCCTAAAGATGCAAAATATCCAAAATGTAATCATAATAAGAGTCTGAGAAGGAAAGCATAAATGATAGTGCAGAAACTAAATGTCATAAGAGCTAGGTGGAGGAGGTGGAGGTAGAGATGGAAGAGGAGGAATGTGAAGGTGATCCTCAATGCGCTTCAATCATAACTCCATAGTAGCCTGACGGGCTTGAATAATAGTGAGTCCAGTCCCTAATGAAACAAATCTAGACTGCATTGTAGTTTGCAACAAGCTAAGGGAAGTCAAGATAGAAGCCATAGTATGGTCTGCAGAGGTAGAAGAGTCATCATGAGTGCCTGAAGCAGCATCTTGAGGAGGGTCATCCTCTGGAATGTCATGATGAGGGGCAGCTGCTGCAGGAGGAGGATCAGTGAGACGACGCCACACACCATCAACTTTCTTATTCTGCATATGAGCAAGTAAGTGTTCTGCAAAAGAGTGCAGGTTGTCTTTCATAATTTCACCATTATCATCAATATGTTGAAAATGCATAATGCGATAAGCAAGAGTGGCATAGGGAAGAGCACCGGAAGTCTTAGCCTTTATCATCATAGAACAAATATAGAAAATTCTCTAGTGAGTGCATTTAATTTTGTAAATTTAAATCACTAGTTCCTTCATGGGTTATTTGAAGAATATACCACATTTCCTTAGCATTCTTACAATTTGAAACATGAAAGTACTCATCACGACCTAAGACATTTGTAATCAAGTTTTGAGCTTTAGCATTCCAATTTTCTTTCTTAGCTTCATCTTCGGTGTAATCATCTATATCCTTAGGAACATCTTCATTTTTCTCATTTTTTATAGTAGGTGGTGTATACCCCTTTTCAACTATGTTCCATACTTTTAAATCATTAGATTGAAGAAATATTTTCATCTGACTCTTCCAATAAGAATAATCGATGCCATTGTAAAATGAAGGTCTAGTACTAGAAGATCCCTCAAGGGGCATATCATGGTTCAAAGAAGTCATCCCTTTTCTTTTAAGCTCTTTACACAAGAGTTCAAGCTCTGATACCACTTGTTGGACAAGTGGCTTCAATACTCAGGGGGGGGGGTAGATTGAGTTTTATAAAAAAAATTCGCAAAGTATCTCCTTTGATATTTTAAAGAGTGTTTCTTCAATAAAATGATTTAACAAGGAAAAATCTAAGTATGAGAGCAAGTGTGTGATCAATAAAGTAAGCAAGCAAATAGGTAGACACAATCTAAAATTGCAATTTCAATATTAAAGTAAGGAGTTTAAGGTCAGAGAAATTGCAAACTAGATGTATCCTGGTTCGGTCACCACCATCGTGACTACATCCAGACTGGAGTCGCTCGATCAAACTTTTTCACTAGTTATCAAGCTTGAGGGTGCTTGACAAACCACTACAACCTTTCAAGACTTCGGGCTCTTGATGCCTCACAATTCTACACTCAAAATTTTCTTAGAAATTTGGTGACCTTTCAAGTGTAAAGGGTTCAATCCCGTAACTATTCAAGAAATCAAATGGAGGTGTTTAACAATAGCTACGTACTCTCAAAGTACAGATTATACAAGTTGAAGAACTATGGGTGTTGACACTCTCACAAGAATAAAGCTCAAAGAGTATTTATGATCAAGATGGATGAAAATAAGCAAATGATATGATTTAAATCAAGAAGAGTTGTCCAATCAATGGAACAGTATTCTCTATTTAAAGAAGGGGCCCATGAGATTTTGTACAACTATTTTCGCAAAACTAGCCGTTTATAGCCGTTATTTTCATCCTCTGGTGCAGGAGGGAATCGATTTCCTTGCTGTGGGAATCGATTCCCAACTTTTCCAGAGAGTGAGGAATCAATTCCAACCTGTTGGAAATGATGGAAATACGTTCATAAGCTTTCTTCTTTATTTTAAATCCCTTTCAAACATGTTTAATTACTTGATTGAATCTTGAAAACATATTTTTATAAATATGTGATGCTATAAATCCTTTTTGTTATCAAATGATGATTTAATGCATGTATTTTAATAGAAATATTTTGAGCTTACTCATTCAAGAAGTCAATTACCCTCACAATTAATTCTAAGTCCTAAAGTATATTGAGAATTCTTGGACTTAGATTCTTCTTTTGAGGCTTGAATCTTGATGGACTTCATGAATGTCGGTTGATACTTTCTTTTTGATTGTTGTAACTTGAAGTCTTCTTTCCATGCTTTGTTTGTTATCATCAAAATCCTTGAATCTTTATATTCTGCATTGGTTCCACAGCGCACCTTTTTCTGCCAATGTTGTTATAGCATGTCAGGTTTATCTAATGCTTCATAACATGGTCCGTCAAACTTACACAAATTAAATAATCAGGTTTATAAAAATTTGTAGTAAAGTGCAAACTTGAGTCGTCTTTGAAAAAGAACTTAGAAAGGTCCAAATCGCTGATTAAAAATAGAAAATTAAATAGGGGGTTTTGTTCGATTTGATTAAAAATAAAATGAGATGTAAAAATGAGCTTTTCAAATTAAAATTAACCACCCAGAATTGGGATTATATGGACATTCATCATTGGATAAATAATTACCAATATCGTGGTTGACCCTAAACGAATCAAAATCCTTGCATTCGTTTAGGAACCCTTCTCTAGGCGATCACCTAGCATTTGGTTGAATATGGCGCGTCAATTCATGCGATCGCAGAATATCAGCCTAATCACCCTGAGGTCATTGGGTTAATCATCCTAACCACTAAACCTAATGGTTAATCTCTTCCCAAGAACGCGATCGCGTGTCTCAGATTTAGCACCCATAATTATGCGATGTCAATTCGAGTTGGAAATAAAAACGAAATTGGTCAAGGGGAGGCATAGATCCTCCGGATTCAACCATGGAATCCTTAACCCTTGGGTTGATTAAAAAGTACTTAGCCTAGCATAGCAAGTAAAACAAAATCAAAATTGAAAAAGGAAGAACGTGAAGAACAAAAACGTAAAAATTGAGATCTCCACTCAAAAGATGTCAATTATACAAACTCCTAAACGAAGACTCTGAATAGTTTCCTAAACTTTTCCTTTTAACCCACATCCAAAATGGGTTAGGGCTCCACTGAATTCGGCCTATAATTAAAAATAAAACAAAAATAAAATAAAATAAAAGCAATAGTCTTGGGCCTTATGTGCATTGGGTTCTTAATTATAATTACAAGCCCAACTAATTAAATAAATTTCATCATTTAATGTCCAACTTGTGCTCCGACTTTGACCATTTTCCTGTGAGAATTGGGCTTTCATGTCTTCATAAAATTTGTAGCCCTCAGAATTATCTACAAAACACGGTCAAGCTAGTTCTAGTTGGCCTTTTCCAGCGCCTTTGGAGTCCACAACTTGATCCCCAGGTCGGCCTGGATGCCCAGAGCCAATTGGCCTCATGGCAAGTTAGAATTCGAACGATTTGGCCTTCGCCCTGAGCAGATCGTCCTAGTGTGGCATCCTTTGGTCTTCTTACGCTTGCTTTAGCAATTATATCCTTAAATGTGTCTTCTTTTAATTGGCAAGATGTGAACCGAGAAATGCATGCCACCTTCGTATTTCATATGCAATGATGGACTATTCACACATCTGCGTCTCATATGCTTTCCCATTAATGAAATTCTCTGTTTTGCTATTGACTTTTCATCTTCGCGCCTAAAGATGGTTTTTTTTCCACTCACTCATTTGTGCCTTTCCTCACTTGCTCATTTGTATGCTTATTTTCTTTCGCATTTTTGGTACACTTTCACGATTTTTGTTCCTTTACTCTTTGCCATTGTTTCTGGGTTTGCTCACTACTTTCCCAAGGATTGTTGCATCATTCAAGCCTCTGAAGGAAAATCTTAGGTTTATGGAGTTTGCTTCCTTGAGAACTACTTGAATTTTCATCTTCTTTCCAGATACTCAAATAGGTAACCATAGACATTATTCCTCCTTTTACATGTCTTTTGCTTCCTTGGGTGTTTGCTTCTTCATTATATGCCTTTGGTTTGTTGGTTATTATAGGTAGCTTTATGTTAGTTTAGTATTCTACCCCTATAGTAGCTTCTTCCTTTTCAGACAAAAATAGAAACCCTTTAAGAATAAGGTTTTCTGGAAACGATGAGTAACGAAGGTAGTAGGTCATCTATTCCTAGTTGTGGATATGATGGTTAGGGTGATCCTAACGAGGACGCCCTGATATCAAGTTTTCCCTCGGGGGCCAAGTATTGGTTCTTTGGTATTGATCGTACTAAAGAGGAGAAATAGCAGCTGCTCCTTCATGGTTATCACAACAGGGGCAGCAGGAGGAGATCTAATTTACCCCAGCGAGGACATGGTCGCTCTATATATCCTAAATGGCGAAGAGTTCTGGAGGTTCTCAGTCGCTGACATCATAAGGTTGGGGAGAGTGTTGTTGTTGTGTGCAGTTGGTTGGAGGCGATGCGACTCTTACAAGTGCATAGGTTCCTCAACTAGTTCCATCGAGGGAGTCTATGCAGATGTTCAATAACTAAGGGAAGTTCGGCTAGGTTTTCTCCCGTCTTCCCGCGACGAAGCTTGAAAGGATGGCGATGGTTGGTCCTCGTCATGGCTGCATGACCGTAGTTACCGCACTGCACGAACTTGGTTCCAAAACTTGTGCTAAGTTAGCACTAGAGAAATGTCTGCATCAGAAGATCGTCACTGGCTTAGGCTCCTTTTCCCACGCATCCGCTTCTAATGTGGGTGATCCAACTCAGCTAATTGAGATTTTGGATGAGTTCACCAACTTGTCTAGCTCTAACTCATGTTCCTTAAAGCTCAACTTGGATTCAAGGGGCTCAGGTATATTTATTTCTTGTGCTGACTTCGTATCTACTTGTTATGGGTTATCAATGGAGTCACCCTCAGTCGAGTTGTTGGAGCAGGAGCAATTCCACTGGGTGACATGGTAAGTTCTTGGCACTTGATCCTGGATATCCCTAGAAGAGATCATCGAGCTTCGTGTAGGAGACAGTGTCGAGGTTGACCTCTCCCCTCCAAGAGTTGATGAGCCCGTTGGCTCGGACTGTGGCGAGAATGAGCCATCCGCCTTTGTTATATATAAAGATTTGATAACCAAGATGGGGATCCGATTCCTTTTCACAGATTTTTAGAATGTCGTCCTGGCTCACCTCGGAGTTTTCCTCAGCTAGCTTTATCCTAACTCTTAGGGCTTCGTTTGAGGTTTTGAACAAGTGTGCAACTACCTCGTTATCCCTTATAGTCAACTTTTTATTTTATTTATTCGAGGTTTATACGTCATGGATAGGAGCCGAGCCTAAGGATAGGAAAAGTTGGGCCATGATATAAGGTCGCCTCCCTGAAGGTCTTGCGTGTATTTAAGGAGTTCTTCAAGAAATTTAAGGAAAGATTCTTCAAGGTGTCCACTCATGAAGGATGCATGCTTTGGTTTATGCTTGGGGAGGAGGATGGGCAAACTAAATTTCCCTCTATTGGACCCGAACACATTATTTTAAGAAAACTAAGCGATATAGGACTTTGAGTCCTTGCTTACCAGAGAAGAAAGGCTGGGCTTCGATGCCTTGATGAAGTACATAGATAATTAAGCCATTTTTTACCTAGGCCGACTTGTGAACAAGTTCAGTACTAATTTGGATGTCGAATTTGGTATGTGACTGAAAGAGGTCGACAAGGGGAAGGCGGTTGTGACTGAAACTTCTGAGGGTTGCCAGAAGAAAAAGAGGCTTGAGATCCAGGTGCCTAGTCCTTTTGATGGGGTAGAGGGTCTCTAAGCGGCCGGTCTTCCATCTCCTCCACCTCCTCCACCCGAGCTTGGCGATTTTGTTCAGTTCAGTAGGGCGAACTCTGGTCGAAGCTGTTGAACCCTAAAGGCTACAAAGGTGAAAGTACTTAAGTTTTGATGATAACAAGGCATATAAAGGCTAAGCATGTGAGAGCAACTTGGAAGACATTGCAATAAGTGCTAAATGGTGATAGAAGACTAAAACAACATGCAAAAAGCAAGAGATAACTAAAAATGGCAAAGTCAACCTCTAAGTCAAAGTTTTCAAGTAGAACAAGGCACTAAAAGGCTCAAAGCATAAAGACCATTGAGTTCAAGTCAAGACAAAGGCTCATATAGGCTCATGTAGTTATAAACATAGTTTTAAGTATTGAAACTTAGGGGGGTGTATTAGATTAGGATTTTAAAAGACTTTTTTGAAATAAAAAATCCTACAGATTTTAAAAGACATTTTAGAATTGGAGAGACTTTAAAGACTTTTTTAAAAGACTTTTTTTACAATCAAAATTTCATAAGATTGGATTTTAAAGGATTTTAATAGAATTTATAAGATTTAAAGGACAATATGGATTTATAAGATTTTAAAAAACCATATGAATTTTTAACAAACATTCAAAATTACAAGAGTCAATACGAAAAGAAAGGTTATACTTACAACCTATTTTTGTTTACGACATTTTACAACCAAATCTTAACCGTTGATTTTCGTCAATCAACGGTTATCATTCATTGCACATTAAATATTAATTAATGAGTTTGATTTTCGAAAATAATAACCATTGATTGACGGAAATCAACGGTTAAGATATGGTTATAAAATGTTGTAAACAAAAATAGGTTGTAAGTATAATCTTTCCTATAAAAAAATAACGAAGAAATGCAATGAAATTAATAAAAAAAAGTAAAACCTAATATAATTTTCTCAATTAGTAAAACATAATATAATTTTTAACAAACATTCAAAATTACTAAACAACAACTTTTCACATATCTAATGAGTTGAAAATTATCTTCTTCATTTGGTATCAAAGCTATGCATATATGAATATAAGACCCAATTTTTTTTTAATTATAAAAATAATTCTAAATTTGCATATAGAACCTAAAGTTCATGATAAAATTTCGTTTGGAATTTTTTGCAATTGATCTTGAAAATCTTGGGGTTTTTGAAATTTTCTAACCATATAACATATGCATATTTTCATTGAATACTCTAAGAAAATTTCGAATATGAAATTTTGGGTTTAATTACATGAAAGTTTAGAAAATTTCTCAAATTTTTTTCAAACGATACATTGAAACCTTAAATTACTTTGGGACTTTTGAGAAACAAGTTTTTAGTTATCTATTGACACAAAAATTATTTGAAATTATTTCCTATATTGAAGGAATTTCGTTCATGAATGTATTGTTACGAAATATAGGGTTCATATTATGAAAGTTTCAATTTTTCTTTAAATTGATATTGTTTCATTGATGTAAAACGAAAATTGGTTTGAGGGTTTTAGTTTCCCGGTTATTTTTTCACTGTTTTATGTTGTTTTTAATACAAAAATCACATGTTTTTGTGCCAAGAAAAACCGCGACCCATAGCTTGAAAAATCACTTTTTAAACTTCCAAAATTTCTCAAAAATATGTTATTTTTGAGATAGATTATATTAAAATCTCGTTGGTTTGTTATTTCTGAGTTGTTCTGTGATGAAAATCGCTCAAAAATATTTTTATTTTTTTTAAGTTTTGATGAAGCTCCCATGGCGGAATTCAATTTCGAACAGTCAACCTGCCAAAGGAAGAAGAAAACACTGCAATAGAAGAATCTCAAGAAATCCTAGGGGTTGGGGTGAGATTGTGAGAGAGGCATCCTATTTATATTTTTCACTAAAAAGTCTCATGAAATCCACACCAATAGAAAATTCATTAAAATCGTCGAATTTTTGAATACCACGAGATTGTGATTCCATTGTTTAAAATCCTGATTGAATACCAACGGATTTGGACAGATTCTAAAATAATCCTTTAAAATCCTAATCGAATACCACGTGACTATTTTTCAATCCATTAAAATCTTAATCGATTATCAACAGATTTTTTTGTCCAAAAACAATCCATTAAAATCCTTTGAAATCTCCCCTCAGAGGATGAAGACTAATGAACTCTTAGTTCAAGAATTGCACTCATAGTTCAAAAAATGCGTTATAGGAACCAACATACTTTGATCATGCAAATAATATCACACACACATGAAACATTGTTATAAACCTCCATACATGTGTTAGAAGTCATTGCAAACATCGTCGGATGCTGCTGTGCCGAATAAATTAGAATCTCCCGTGTCCACCAATCTATGCTCTTCTTTCAGCAACAATGGATCATTGAATAAGTTATTTCAAATTATAAGTTACACACTGGTCATATGACTCATAAAATTTTACGAATAAACTTATTGAACATATCCTTACCATATAGTTGATAATCTAGTAGCACTCAATTTGTTACAGTAGCAAATTATAATATTGTCATTCGTTATAGTGAAAGCGCACAGAAAAAAATGTGACGAACAAACTTACCTTGGACACCGATGGTACTACTCCTCTGCAATGATACCATCAAATTAGAATCCCAATTCACATTATGGTATAATGTTGGAGGTGGAAGCAATGAAAGCTACTCTCTGCCCCTTTTTACATGGGGTTGCAATAAACACAATGAAGCCATAAAACAAGATTTCTGCTAAGCAAAGTGTTTCTGAGAAACTCCCATGTCCACCAATCTCTGCTTTTCTTTCAACAAAGGTTTGTTATAAGGATTGGTAAATCGGATATCATGCATGCTACTTTTGGATTGATTACATGGAATCCAGTTTGAATGACAAATAGATCCGATGAGTTCCATTTAAAACCAATATCAATAGAAACTGTTAGAAACTCCCATGTCCACCGATCTCTGCTTTTCTTTCAACAAAGGTTTGTTATAAGGATTGGTAAATCGGATATCATGCATGCTACTTTTGGATTGATTACATGGAATCCAGTTTGAATGACAAATAGATCCGATGAGTTCCATTTAAAATCAATATCAATAGAAACTGTTAGAAACTCCCATGTCCACCAATCTCTGCTTTTCTTTCAACAAAGGTTTGTTATAAGGATTGGTAAATCGGATATCATGCATGCTACTTTTGGATTGATTACATGGAGTCCAGTTTGCATGACAAATAGATCCAATGAGTTCCATTTAAACTCAATATCAATAGACACAATTAAAAAATAATATAAATCATTAAAAAACTCTTACCCACGAACTTAAGCTTTTGGATTGAATTAATTCTTTATATGACATCAAAACTTCGATATACCGGATTCAATCCTCACTCCCCCCATTTTCTATTGTGAAATTTTCTTAACATAGATAGATAGATCTGTATATAATCTGCCCTTCAAGTCCAGTGAGCTCTCGTATAAGAAAATGTGTTAGAAAATAGTATAAATCATTAAAAAAACCTTCTTCACCCATAAGCTTAAGCTTCTAAGTTGAATTGGTTCTTTACAAAAAAAAAAAATCACCACATGATTCCATTCATTTTCTGAAAGCGCTTCCTTATCTTCAAATTTTATCAATCTTTTACCAAAAATAAGCATATGATCAGTCAAAGCTGGGAACTCGAAATAAAATCTTTTTCCAGTTAGGAACTCTTGTCTTCATTTTATTGCCATTGATGATCACAATGAGTCCAAACCCAATAGGGTGCTTATGCACAAGTCCAAGGAACTTGTTACGAAACCAGAAAGAAATTGACCGTCCCTGCTACGATGCTCAAACCACTATGGAATCCTTGTTCCTGGCAAACATAATCTTTTGTTTCCAGAAAGAAATTATAAACTACACTATTGAAGATGCCATTGAGTTCATTTTATCTCCACCGTTGTCCTCTTTAGAAGCTTGCAACCCTTCACATTGCCGAACACTCAATTCCTCAAGTTCTGGCAACATTACAATGCTACTCGGTAACTGAATCATTCCACAGCTGCGTAGTTCTAACCTTTGGAGCCGAATAAGATTTCCAATTGAATATGGCAAGTCACTTATGGCAGTGTACTCCAATGAAAGCTGTTTTATATTTTCCACATTTCCTAATGTTTCTGGAAAACTAAGATTTGAACAATAGGAAAGATTAAGGCATTCAAGTGAGGTCAAATTGATGGGAGGAAAAGTCCAAAGCTTGCTGCAACCGCTAACGTCCATGATTCTAAGTTTATCAAGGAGTACAACCGATTCATGAATTTCAATTAAATTCTCACAGTAAACAAAAGATAATTTTTCTAAATTTGGGGCACAAGATACATCTGGTATCTGAGTTACAAATTCACACTCATCAAAATTCAAAACTCTGATATCCACAAACTTTGCCAAAAAAAAAAGTACTGATAATAATCAAGTGAATAGTCTTAAAATGAATCTATTAATACAAGAGCAGAGAAGTGAGAGAAAAAAAACACTAACTATACTTGCCTTCAAAAACTTGGGCAACTCAAGTGACATAAAGCAACTATAAGGTAACTTCAATATAGCAAGTTCCTCCGGATGAAAATCAGATGGTAAAGATTGTGAAGGATATCACCACCATTCCAGCACTCTCAAAGTATTTGGAAGATATTTTGGACCATCTGAAAAACACCCTTTTCTAATAACAAGTGTTTTGAGGTTTATAATTTTCTTAAAGGCTTTTCCATCCCATTCTACCACTTCTTCAGATGTGGGGAAATCCAGAATTATTGTAATAATGACTCTACTGCCATAACCAAACCAATAAGGCCCTCCAACAAGTGCCCACAACTGCTCCAGTCTGTCAACATGATCAAGAACCACAAGAATCTTCTTTCGGCGGAGCCTAAGCTTTACTAAGGGTGTGTTTAGGAGTTTGAAGGGGAAGGGAAAGAAAGGGATCCAAGGGGGAGAGAGAGAGAGAGGGGAAAGAAGAGAAAGAAAATGAAGGATGTTCCCTTTCCCATGTTTCTTGTTTGGAAGTTAAGAATCCCAGCTCAAACCCCCCAAATTGGGAGAACTCTAATTTTAAAGGAGAGAAGAGTTTCAGAGGATTTTACAAAAATCCCCAATTCTCTTCTCCTATTTTTTTTTAAACTCACAAATACAAGACATCGATAAAACTTTTCCCTTCCCCTCCAAAAAGTGACTCCCAAACAAAGCTTAATGGAATTACTTTACCAACACTTCCTAATAGAATATCCTTCTGTCCAACTAATTCAGAAAGAAACCTCTGTTGGAGATGAAGTAAGCCCTATTTCATTGAATTTTCTCTGTCATCATCAAGAAAACACGAGGCTTCAAATAGTGAAGCAGTGAAGTTATAGACGGCTCGAGCAAGAGTCGTCTTAACTATCCCTCCTATTCCACAGATCCCAATCATGTGGACTCCATCATCAGATCTGGCATCTCGGAACGGTGTAAAGGAGTATGATCAATCTTATGTTAGAGAAGTCTGTGTGTGTAAAAGTAGATCCCATGCCTTGAAACTTATGTTATTATTACAGATAATTAACTTGTTCCAGGTTAAGAGGAATATAAATATAATATTTCTTTGAAATTGAAGATTAAATTGTTAGAAAAAAAAATAAAAAATAAAAAATAAAAAAAAATTGGTGAGGTGGGTTACCCATGTTTGAAATCCCAACCAGACTAATCGGCTGCTTGACAAGCAAACCCACGCTTCATGTCTTCAATACCAAGGATGTTGACAAGTTCGTCTAAGCAAAATGAAGAACATTGCAGATCTCGTTCTCTTCTTCCTCTTCGTTCAGTTACGATGTGTTCCTTAATTTTAGGGCCGAAGATACTCGCCAGGGTTTTGCTGGCTTTCTCTACAAAGCCCTTAATGACAAGGGAATCAACACCTTCTTTGAGAGAAGATATGAAATCACACCATCACTTATCAAAGAACCATGCTTCTTCTTCATTTTGCTTAGATGAACTTGTCCATATCCTTCACTGCATCAAAGTAAAGGATCGGTACGTTGTAATAAGAACAAATCTGCAGAACGGAAAGTAAGAGAGAGAAGAAAGGGAGAGGGTAAAAGAAAAGAGGCATTAGGGTTTGTCTGAAACACTTCTTATCTCATTTACTAGCCCTACTTGGCTATTTATACTAGATAGTCCCTACATTGTAATGTGCTTGCTATGTAATAGAAAAATAGAATGAATAAGACTTATGGATCTATTATTCTCGGCCCACAACAAAGTCCTTGAAATGTGTTGGCCTTCTCTTTACTCTTTTATTACTGGTCTCAATTGTGATTGGGCCTAATCCTCCAGAATGGCCCGTAACATATGTTTTGCCCGTTTTTAGAGAAAAATAAAAATTTATGGACCGGGACCACCAACAAAATGAAAATATATGGAAATTTGGGTCACGTATGGAAATAAAATAAAATAAAAGGAAATGGAATTTTTTTTTTCACATTTCTACAATAGGACCACCCAACTGTTGTGATCCAGCATAAAATATTTTCTCCAGTTTTTAGGACCAAGTGACACTTCTTTCTGATATAGTCGGAAAAGTGTATCACATTAAAATGCAAAATAAATGATTTTTTTCCCTAAAATAACAAGGTATAATGAAGTTTTTTTTATCCAATATTATATGAATACTAAAATCTTTAAAAAAATCTCTCTCATATTATATTGTAAGAACTCGCACCGTTAATTTAGGAAATTAATTAAATAAATATGAGAATTAAAAAATAATTCTATAATTGACCCTAATAATTACGAGAAGGCTTAATTAATTATAGTAAGTGTTTAAGAATGCTGAAAGTCGTTTTTCTGACGAAAAGTGCAGATACTGGTTCTGATACTCGGTATAAATGCGTACCGATGAAGTATCCCGAAAAATTATGAAAAATATGTATATGTCACTAGAAAATATATAGAACTGGCATAACAAGTTTCAGGTCGAAATAATGAGAACTGGTGCCAGAACTGATATTGGCTATGTAAAAGGGCGTACCGGAAAGGTGCTGTGAAAAATAAAATAAAAATATGACAAATCTTAGAAAAATGAGTAGGTTCAGAATCCTAAGTTTGGGATTAAAATGCTAAGCGTAGCAATTAGCGCTAATACAGAGCGATTAAGTTTAAACCGGCTATAAATAGCAAAGTGGCACATGATCTTAGGTCATTTGTGCAATCCTACGTGAGTCCTTGGAGCTGCTGACCAGCCTCCTCCCTGTTCATGCCTTTCTCTCTTTGAAAAACCACCAAGTTGTCACCTTTTGCTTGTTTTCTTCCCTCTAAATCTTGTAAACACTTAGTGGAGTGGCTTGTAAGTGTGTAAGGCAACCTTTGTTCTGATGTTGAGCCTCTGTTTGGTGAGGTTTGGGGCTGTCTTCATGGGAAAGAGTTGAAGGAACCATTATGGTGACATCTTGAGCTTCAAGAAGTCATTTTTAGTGAGAGAGAACCCTTCTAGTGTGCCATTTTTGTGGACCCTTGGAAGCCAGACTTGGGAGCTTCATAGAGAGTTCCAAGAGCACTCCTTTCTCTGTTTTGAACTGTTGGTAAGCTTCACCAACCTTGACCATGTGTTTCCTTAATTAAAAATGAAGTCTTGATGCATGTAATAAGATAAAGTTGATAACTTAAGGTTGGGTAAGGTTAAACACACCTAAAACGCATGCTTAAGCTTCTGGAACCGTGAAAAGAACCACCTTTGGGAAGGATATCTCGCGAAATGCAGAACTGCATTCTGTCGCGAAATATCCGAATATGATATCTGGATATTGATATCCGGGTATGGAGTCTTGTGATATCCGTATATGATATCCGGATATGAGATATTCGGATATGGCCCCGACATATATCTGGATATTCTGGGTTTTCGAGAACAGTAACTGTACTGTTCATACAGAACTGAGTTATGGGTTTGTGGACCCTAGATTGATGAAGTTGGACTTCTGTATGATTAATCTAAGTCAGAATCAAAGTGATTAAGGGCTTAGGGCTTTGTGAGAAGCCTAAATACATGTAACGTAAGAGGAAGGCGTTGTGTTTATGTCATATGCTTTTTGTGTTTGAATATTGATATGATTATTGGTCTAAAACAGATTGTGATTGTACTGTGTGTGGACTTTGAGCTTGGTTGGACTCTTGGCTTGGATAGTTAGCTTGCAAGGTAAGCTTTCGTGTCCTCGGTTTAGCCATTGTTTGTTCCACCATATCCAATGGGGGGATGGTTTATATGCATGATGTGTTTTCATGTATTGTTTTATTGAAATGCTATTGAGCTGTTAAGTGCAAATGCCTATGATATGTATGTGGTGTTCGCCTAGACGGGATTAAGTTCCTGTGGGCAGGTACGAATGGACGCGTACTGTGTGGGTAATAGACGTATTCTTGCATCTCTCTGGCCAGTAGATTAGTTATAACACACATGACATGATTATCTGCTGCATTGCACCGGTTTTGGAACTTATACTGTTAAACTGCTTTTGGAACTTATATTGCACATGTAAGTGAGCTCGGGGTGGAAGATCCTTGAGGACCCCTTGTCTTACTGAGATTTCTGTTTAGAGATCTCACCCCACGTTTGGGGCACCATTTTCAGGTTCAGGTAACCCTGGGGTTGAGACCTCGGGCGGCAGGAGGCTGGAGCTGAGTTGAGGTGTTTGATGTTATGCTGATATGACTGGCTGTTATTCTGATTTACTGCTTTTATTATTATGATGTTGTTGTTCAGACTTGTTGGGCTTGTGCCTTATTTGGTGAGCATAGGGATTGTCCATGCCACATTGACTTGACTTTATATTTTTAGATTCGAGTTGTATAATTGTATCAGGATTATGTTTGGTCTACATGTTGTAGTTCCGTGACCTAGATACTCACTTATTATATATGAGGTTATTTAGTGTAGTTAGCTGTCTATTTGCAATTTACATACAGGCAATGTTTTGGAAATGAATTAAGTAATTCAACTTGGTAATGATAATGACGTCATAATTGAAAAGAAAAATATATTCTGCATTTTTAATTAAGTGTGGCTTAATACGATGACATGTTAACAAACTGGGTATACACAGGGTGTTACATATATCAAAATGTGTCGTAAAATATTTCTGCTAGTGATGGTTCATAACTTCATATGTCTCGTGATCAGTGGCGGAGCCAAGAACAAGTTTTAGGTAGTGTCAAAAAACTTGAAATATCAAATTATCAAAATATTTATCATAATTATACAAATTTATCAGGAATGTCTCGTGATCAGTGGCGGAGCCAAGAACAAGTTTTAGGTAGTGTCAAAAAACTTGAAATATCAAATTATCAAAATATTTATCATAATTATACAAATTTATCAGGAATTTTTTACTATAAATTATATCACACTTATCTAAAGAAGAATATACATTTTAATTTCATCCCTCTTAGAAAAATCTATAGCTCCATCATTTCATCCAAAATAAATAAGTAAAGTAAAATAAAATCATGATAACAACATAACTCTCCTAAACTCCATTTGAATTAAGACCACAACAAGTAGCAAATAATAAATAAATAGCAATACAAATAAGCTAAATGGTTGGAAGGACATAACAATATGGGAAGAGTTCACCGCACATGTAAAAGGGAAAATACTGACATACAAAAATCTTAGGTTCAATGTGAAGGTGTTATTGCTTGTAAATACACATCCTACAAAGCTGTTTCTTCTTTTTTATTTTTTTCTAGTTTTAAAGTCAAACAGAAAAGTTAAAAACCACATTATTAGTTGCTTTCTCAAAACGTGAAAATAATAGACTATTAGTTGCTTTCTTACCTAGAGCTGAGGTTATACTACCTATCCTTTGAACTTTTTTCTTCGTTTCTATTTCGTTGGCTTTAGAACTTGTTGCCATTTCTTCCTTTCTAAGATTCGTGTGCCTTTCTTCTTCCAAAGATACTTCTTGATCTCTCCTACTTTTCAATATCTCTGTTTGAGTGTTACTTCTCCTCTCTCTTTTTTATATTTTTAAAACTCTATTTTTTCTTCTATTTTTGTTTTTTGTTGATACTGATTGAGTGGGCTGATGTTGATGGAATAGGCTATGTTGGAGCAAGGCTCAATGCGTACTTTCTGATAATTTTTTTTTATTTTTTATTTTTATTTTTGTAAACCGAACAAATAAAATTATATATATATATATATATATATATGGGTCAGGATCATTTTACACAAGTGTAAGTTACACTCTTAAACTTGTCCATTGATCTCACTTATATCTAAGGGCTCTAAATTTTTAGTAATGTGAGCCATTGGATACAAGTAGATCAATGGTCAAGATTGAGTGTAAGACTTCTAACTCCTACACCGGTGTAAGAATATCCTTCCCATATATATATATATATATATATATATATATATATATATATATATATATATAAGACAAGCTGCAACATAATTAAATTAATATAAAGATGGACAAAATACAGAGTAAATGTTTTACACCAGTTGACACTAAAGTGGTGTTTCATTGTTTGCAAGTGCCAATGGACCAATGTTGTATTGTTATTTGAAGAAGGCACTAAAAAAAACCAAGTAGTAAGTACAATATGTGGAAATAGAGCTGGTGTCAAGGCACCAGCAGGCATCAAAGCTGCTCTGCCATTGCTCGTGATAGAATTGTATCTTAAAATTCTGTTAATTTATGTTGATGATCTTTCTTATGCCTCACGATATGTGGATGCCCTTTGAATTCGCATGGCTTTTGATACATATTGTAATCACCACACTAATAATGCTTTCAAGTATATTTTTTCTCTTATTCATATTTAAGAGCAAACATTGCTTTATGGAAAATTGGATGAACGAGGTTTTAGAATATGGTAATATTCTCATATTTTTCTAAGAGTTCATGCTTTGATATTTGTTTATATTCTTTTCTCATTTTGCTTTGTCTATCATTATTATTTTATAACATGTTACTTGTTGGCCTTGCTAACGTTTATGCAAGAATTGCGCAAGTATACGGAACCACAAGTAATATAGGGTCTTTAAGTCCCAGTTATCGTTTCCACAAGGATCTTTTGGCGAAAAGTTCAAAAGCATATAGTGCAATTGCTTAAAACTGAATTTCTAGAAAAAAGAGTAATAATAAAAATAACATAAATACAAACTACTCTAAAATAGCAATGACTACGTTACTATTTTTTTTAAAGACTTTTCTAAATTACTTTCAGAAGTCAATTGTTCTAAAAGATGAAAAAGAATAGGAAATCAATTTAAGTACTGTTTTGTTGATTTATTGTTATGTAAAAAACTTTTTGTAAGAAAAATTGTAAAATAGAAAGGAGAGTAAATTTTAAATCAGAGGAAAAGAAATGAGTTGGTGAAAATCTTTAGAAAATTAGGTTAGGCTTTTGGTTCCCCCTTCCCACAACACGTAAGTGGATGAATTTTGTTTACCGAGATGCTTGACAACTATTTTCAGTTAACTGGCCTAGTGATTAACCTTTAATCCCTTGAAAGTTATTTTGCCTAAAATCAACCAGAAGCATATCTCTACGCATATAGGACTTGGGTTCTTGAAGAGCAGAGCCATATTTACATGGTGGATTCACTCATGTCTGAGTTGAACCCCTTGAATGATCCCTCATTCAAGCCCATGTGTTCAAACCAGGGTTAGAAATGAGTTATTTCCCAACAACTCATTTCTATAGAAGCTTCTACACTCGGTTGATATGCAGAAATTCTTCAACATTGAAGTACAAATTTGAACAACTGAATTAACATTAAAGTGTAGGTAAAAAGAAAACATCCACAGAGTGTTGAGGGTTGGGTATCACCTAGACCCAACCTCTACTATTTAGCTCATATCCATAAGGATTGAGCTCAAGAACATAAATGACATGAAAATACAAAGAAAATAAAACGCAGAACTCTAAAACTACAGTACGAGTATTATTAACGAAAATAGCTGTAACACCCCAAATTCTAACAATTGATAATAGCATAAATAATTTCAATAATTTTTGTAAATAACAGCGGAAGTTCAAAATAATCAAATTTGGAAAGTGTTACCGCCGCACTTGTACTATGGACATGTGCAAGGCTAAATTTATTACATTAAAAATAAAACCAAAGACTAAAGTTTAAATAAAGGAAATATGTCTTATCCATTTATTTAAATCTCATAAAATTTCTAAACTTAGAAACTAGCTAGAAATATAATATCCGAGTCGTGATCCTCGCTACCCACAGCTAGCCCCATCCTTTGCAACATGCTTCACTGAAAATCTGCTCCCCCGTGAAGGATCATTGCAGTTAAACAAACACAAAAGTCAGCAAAGCTGGTAATCCAAATCCGATATACAAAAATAAATAAATAAACAAAAAGAATGTAACTCATGATAATCCAATAAAATAATATAACTCAAAAATTCGAATCAAATGTCAACTTGTTATTAATTATATTAATATTTATTTAATCCATTTAGTCTATTTAGTGGGAAGAGAACCATGGTAGACCCGGGGAACCCTGCCAGTCTACCCTGTGACCCGGGAAACCCTGCCAGTCACAAACAAATCACTTTGGCCATAATCAATTCACATCTTCCTAGTGTGCACACCTCTTCCCAAAGTTGCTACTAGTATCCCGGGAAACCCTGCCAGACACCACTTTGGGAAGAACAGATATAATCTTTTTCACATCAGTTTCACATCGGAGGCATGAAGCCCAAAAATTGTGTTCATCACTTTGGGAGGTACCATCCCAAAGCTATCCTCCCACTATTATTATTATTATTATTTTAATACAGACATAACAAAATTTCCCAATTTATTTCAAATATATGTAATATCTATTTTCTGCAGCAAACAATTAATTTCCAATTTACCAAAACATATATATATATATTAGTGCCTCAATTTATAAAGTAAAGCACAGAATATAAAAAAAACAATTGAAACTAAATTCATATAACTAATGTATTTGAAATATGTTCATCACGTAAATCGAAAAGTAGAATTGCAATATATGTAACTTGAAAGAAACGATTCAGATGGTAGATGGTGAACATACATCTAATTCAATTGAAAGTGACGCACAAAAATCGAGAAAGGAGATTTTTTTGTTTGTTTTTGTTTTGTGAACTATATCATGTATAAAAGCAACGATAAGTATAATTTGAATTCAATTAAAGAATTGCACAGAAATCAAAAGAAATTTGCAACGAAGTGTAACTATGATATATATTTAGGATCATAATTATCCTATCAAAATTCATATAAAATTAACCTAAGACTTCTAAGGATTAGGATTACACATACCAAATTTCACATAAAATAAATATAATCTAAAAATACCTAGGGATTAGGATTACCTGGTCTCCGTTTTCGCTAACTTTTAGAAGAAAAGAGTAATTTGGGGCAGAGAACCGGTTGATAAAAAAATATAAAGATTGAAAATAATTAAAATAAACTTTTTGGAGTGAGAAGAGAAAGAGAGTAGTAGAGGAGAGTGAATTGGTTTGGTTAGGCTAGGTCTCTATTTATAGTTGAAGTTTAGGGCTTATACATTACTGACTCAATGCTAAACAATTTATGTTTGTTGATATCTAAACAATTTATGTTTGTTGAGTCATCATATCTAAACAATTTATGTTTGTTGACTCATCCTAATCCAATCAAACATTACCAATCAAATAATCAAACATTAAAGCATAATGATCAATCAAATAATAACAATTTATCACCCATTATTATTATTACTAATTTATAATTTATTACTATTATTAATTTATTGTATTATAAATTACTATTATTTTTCTGGGATATTACATTCTACCCTCCTTAAAAGAAGTTTCGTCCTCGAAACTTAAAAGTTTGAGCTTCTCAAATAACTAAAAGGCATAAGGTACTAGAATCTTAAAATTGTAGCACGTAAACAAATTAGCAAGCAAACAAATTAGCAAGTAGACAAAATATGAATTATAGGATAATATACGACGATTTTGAACATTTTTATGCCAATGAATTGGTAACTAATGTGTTGCTAACTCTTACCTCTCCCTAAAAGAAAAGTTTCGTCCTCGAAACTTAATTGCGTACCCTCTTCGAATAAAAACGGGTATTTATTGCGCATATCGTCTTCTACCTCCCATGTTGCTTCTTCTACCTTTTGACTCCTCCACAAAACTTTAACTAGTTTGATTGACTTATTTCTCAAAATTCTTTCACTTCTATCAAGAATTTTTACAGGACGTTCTTCATATGTGAGATTCTGATCTATCTTGATAGACTCAGGCTGAAGCTTGTGCAAAGGATCTGGTATATACTTCCGGAGTTGAGATACGTGGAAAACATCGTGTACATTCTCCAATTCCATTGGAAGAGCTAGTCTGTATGACACTTCACCAATTCGCTCAATGATCTCATATGGGCCAATATACTTTGGACTCAACTTGCCTTTCTTTCCAAATCTCATCACCCCCTTCATCGGTGATACTCTTAAGAATACTTTTTCTCCAGTCTCGAATTCTACTGGTCGTCGCCGTTGATCTGCATAAGACTTTTGTCGATCCTGAGCTGTTTTCATCTTTTCTTGAATCACTTTAACTTGTTCCATCGATTCTTGAATCATATCTGGACCCACAATGCCAGCTTCTCGAAAATCATTCCAACATAATGGGCTTCTGCACCTCCTACCGTACAATGCTTCGTAGGGTGCCATATCGATGCTCGCATGGTAGCTATTGTTGTAAGAGAATTCGACCAAAGGTAAACACTTATCCCAAGATTGATTGAATTCCAAAGCGCAGGCTCTTAACATGTCTTCAAGAGTTTGAATCGTCCTTCCGTCTGTCCATCTGTAGCAGGATGAAAGGCTGTGCTATATTTGAGTTGGGTTCCAAAAGCTTGCTGAACCTTAATCCAGAAGTTTGATAAAAACCTTGTATCTCTATCTGAGACTATGTCCTTTGGGACTCCATGCAACCTCACTATATCTCGCACATAAGCATCGGCCAACTGGTTCAAACCCCATGTGTTTTTCATCGCAATGAACCTTGCAGTCTTAGACAACCTGTCAACTATGACCCAGATAGCATTCTTGTCTCCTCTAGTCAGAGGTAAACCCGTGACAAAATCCATAGAAATTGACTCTCGTTTCTCCCTCGGAACTTCCAATGGTTGCAACACTCCTGCAGGTCGTTTGTGCTCAATTTTCAGCTTTTGACAAGTAAGACACCTTGCTACAAATTCAGCTATTTCTCTCTTCATCCCAGGCCACCAAAAACTCTTCTTTAGATCTTTGTACATTTTTACTCCTCCTGGATGAACTGAGTAGGGCGTATTGTGTGCTTCTTCTAAAATCTTTCTCTTTATGCTTTCATTGTCTGGCACGCATAATCTACCCTTGAACTTCATTGTGCCACCTTCCTCAATTTCAAAGTCTACAGCTTCTCCTTGACTTTTCTTCTCCTTAATTCCTTGCAACAAAGAATCGGATGCTTGCGCTTCACGGATCTCATCAAAGATAGTTGGTTGAATGGTGAGAGCATTAAGCATAACTTTTAGATCCGTGGGTAGAAATATTTCAATCTCCAACCTCCTGAACTCTTCATATAATTCATTGGGTACTACAAAAGCATTAAGGGTATGTCTCGATTTCCTACTAAGTGCATCGGCCACTACATTGGCTTTGCCTTCGTGGTATTGGATCTCGAGATCATAATCCTTAATGAGTTCTAACCACCTCCTTTGCCTCATGTTAAGCTCCTTCTGGGTGAAGATATACTTCAAGCTCTTGTGATCCGTGTACACCTTACAAGTGGAGCCATATAAATAATGCCTCCATATTTTCAGAGCAAAAACCACAGCAGCCAACTCCAAATCATGGGTGGGATAATTTTCTTCATGCGACTTCAACTGCCTTGAGGCATACGATATCACCTTTCCGTGTTGCATCAGAACACAACCAAGTCCATTTTTGGAAGCATCACTAAAGATCTCAAACCCACTTGTTCCTGATGGCAATGTTAAAATCGGAGCTGAAGTAAGACGCTTCTTGAGTTCTTGAAAAGAGACCTCACAAAATTCATCCCAGTGAAACTTCGTTGTTTTACGTATTAACCTTGTCATTGGCTGAGCTGTCTTCGAGAAATCCTTCACAAACCTTCTATAATAACCTGCCAAACCGAGAAAACTCCTGACTTCCGCAATATTTGTAGGCCTAGGCCATTCAGTGATAGCTTTAATCTTTGCTGGATCAACAGAAACTCCTTCTTGAGATATTACATGACCCAAAAGGGCAACCTTCTCCAGCCAAAACTCACATTTTGAGAGTTTTGCATACCATTTATTCTCTCTTAGAATATCCAATACAATCCTCAGATGTTGCTCATGCTCTTCCCTCGTCATGGAATACACCAAAATATCATCTATGAAGACCACCACGAATTGATCTAAGTATTGCTTGAAGGTTCTATTCATCTGATCCATAAAAGCTGCCGGAGCATTCGTTAAGCCAAAAGGCATGACCGTAAACTCATAGTGCCCATATCTGGTACGAAAGGCCGTCTTTGGGATGTCGTCTTCCTTGATTCGTACTTGATGATATCCAGTCCTCAAATCTATCTTTGAGAACATACCTGCTCCTTTCAATTGATCAAACAAGTCTTCAATCCTTGGCAATGGGTATTTGTTCTTTATGGTCACCATGTTCAGATCCCTATAATCAATACACAACCTCATACTCCCATCTTTCTTTCGCACAAACAAAACTGGAGCTCCCCACGGCGAAACACTCGGCCTTATGTACCCCTTGTTTAACAGTTCTTCAAGTTGGGTTTTTAACTCCTTCAATTCTGCCGGAGCCATCCTATATGGCGCTTTTGATATCGGAGCAGTACCGGGCATAAGATCGACAACAAACTCTACTTCTCTAATAGGTGGCATACCAGGAATCTCTTCGGGAAAAACATCTGCATACTCTTTGACCACGGGTATTTGTTCAATCTTCTCCTCGAGAGTTAAGTCGCGTACGTTGCACAAATAAACTGGGTGTCCCTTTATAAGTAAACTCTTAATAGTCATAGCAGAGACTATTTGAATGGAAGGTTTGGGTACAACACCTTTATAAGAGAGGTACTTCCCCTTTGGTCCCTTAAAAGATATCTTTTGCTCCCTACAATCTAGCTTAGCCCTATACTTGCTAAGCCAATCCATTCCCAAAATAACATCGAAATCCGCCAAGTCAAACTGGACTAGATCAGCTGGTAGCTCAGAACCAGCTATACTAATCGGAATATTTTCATAAACATTGGAGCAAGAGACAACAGCTCCAGAGGGTAAAGTAATATTGGTTGAGAAGGTAGAAGATGGTACCATTCTCGTTTTCTCCACAAAAGAGGATGAAATAAAGGAGAGCGATGCACCAGTGTCAAACAATATATAAGCAGGTACAGACTGCAGTAAGAAAGTACCTGTAATAACATCTGGGTTTGCCGCAGCCTCAGTGTGATTCATGACATAGATCCTTCCTTGACTCCCTGTGGTTTGATTAATAGCAGCATTCTGACCTGTCGCTCGATCTGCTCCAGCTCCATTGTTGGGATTTCCAATAGTGGCATATTGCCGATTTCCTCCATTTCCATTTTGAAAGTTCTGCTGGTAGCGGGGCTGATTGTCATTGTTCCTACCCCCTTGGTTGTTGTTCCCATTTCGTCCTCCATCTGGTTTTGGTTGTCCTCCTTGAGAGCCTGATTGCTGATTGAATCCCCTGGCAGTACACTGGTGAGCCTTGTGCCCCTTGCCACCACACTGAAAACAAGTTATAAGTTCTCCATTGCACCTCTTCCCAGGGTGTGCCTGCTTGCCGCATCCTTTACAAGAGTATGGTTTTGTTCCTTGAACTTGGATCTTGAGTTGATTCTCGCCATAATTACCTCTGTCAGCATACTTCTGTCCCTGTGGTTGTTTGTCACTCCAGTTATTTCCCCTGTTATCATAACGAGGCTTCTTATCACCGCTAACTTGTTGAGGACCACTGCCAAATTGCTTTCTCTTGTTCCTCTCCATGACTTCCTCTTCAGTTTGTAAGATGTCAAAAATGTTCAAAGCTCGTTCATAAGCTTCCTGGAAGGTCTGTGATGGTATACCTCCCAAGGACTTCTGAATTTTGAATGTCAGCCCTTTTTCATACTTACGTGCCCTGTCCCTCTCCGTAGGAATAAGATTTGAAGCAAAACGCGAGAGCTCAATGAACTTGTCAGTGTACTCCTGCACTGTCATCTTTCCTGCCATCCTGAACCTTGCAAACTCTTCCTGTTTCTGCCACTTAATTGCGTCGGGGTAGAATCTATTGCGGACTCGTTCCTTGAAAATCTCCCAGTTAAATCCTTCTTCATCTATGTAGCCCGTCTTCACCGTGGACCACCAACTATCTGCCTCCTCTTTCAGATAAAATGAGCCAATGCTAATCTTCATGTTCTCGGGACAATTTGTCACTTCATACAGCTTTTCCATGTCGCGAATCCAATTTTCAAGAGCAACTGGATCGATAGTCCCTTTGTAAGTGGGTGGATGATGAGATGCCACTCTCTTAAAAATGGTATTCTCGGCATTAGCCTGATGGGCGTTTTGTTGTCCAAGTGCTAAAGCAAGATCTTCAATAGCCCTCAGACGTCGGTCCATTTCTTCAGCAACAGCGTTGTTTGCAGCCATTCTAGTGTTACGACGGGTATAGTACCTGATCGTATGTTTTTTTTTTTTTTTTTTAAATTCTAAGTGTTTGAATTTATTCTCATAGTCAACTCTAACTATCACTTTCCTCATCTCATATATTTGTATTATGTATCAGATAATGCAATTCAAACAATAAACCAATTTATTTAAATAAATAAATAATAAGAATTTCATCATTCATCATTCTTCAAAGAAAGAAAAAAAATCACATCTAGAAGAAACCCTTTTAGCCTGTAGAAAATTCTATTCATTTGCTAAAATAAAATTACAAGTCAATAAATCACATAACAAGTCACAAAATAATTTCAAACATGCAATTATTAGAATTTCAAATAAATCTTATTTAAAGGACAAGAAAATAACCCTTCACTACCCATCTCTCACGTTTAATTTTTAAATTTATTTTTATTATTTATGTTCTTATTTATTTATTTAACTCTGGGATTTATTTTTTTTTATTTTAATTTTATTTTTTATTTTATTTTATTTTATTTTTTATTTTTATTATTTATGTTCTTATTTATTTATTTAACTCTGGGATCTTTGATCCCTTGAGTTAGTATCAAAAGTGAACCCAAGTTAAACTCAGGGCTCTGATACCATTTTGTAACACCCCAAATTCTAACAATTGATAATAGCATAAATAATTTCAATAATTTTTGTAAATAACAGCGGAAGTTCAAAATAATCAAATTTGGAAAGTGTTACCGCCGCACTTGTACTATGGACAGGTGCAAGGCTAAATTTATTACATTAAAAATAAAACCAAAGACTAAAGTTTAAATAAAGGAAATATGTCTTATGCATTTATTTAAATCTCATAAAATTTCTAAACTTAGAAACTAGCTAGAAATATAATATCCGAGTCGTGATCCTCGCTGCCCACAGCTAGCCCCATCCTTTGCAACATGCTTCACTGAAAATCTGCTCCCCCGTGAAGGATCATTGCAGTTAAACAAACACAAAAGTCAGCAAAGCTGGTAATCCAAATCCGATATACAAAAATAAATAAATAAACAAAAAGAATGTAACTCATGATAATCCAATAAAATAATATAACTCAAAAATTCGAATCAAATGTCAACTTGTTATTAATTATATTAATATTTATTTAATCCATTTAGTCTATTTAGTGGGAAGAGAACCATGGTAGACCCGGGGAACCCTGCCAGTCTACCCTGTGACCCGGGAAACCCTGCCAGTCACAAACAAATCACTTTGGCCATAATCAATTCACATCTTCCTAGTGTGCACACCTCTTCCCAAAGTTGCTACTAGTATCCCGGGAAACCCTGCCAGACACCACTTTGGGAAGAACGGATATAATCTTTTTCACATCAGTTTCACATCGGAGGCATAAAGCCCAAAAATTGTGTTCATCACTTTGGGAGGTACCATCCCAAAGCTATCCTCCCACTATTAATTATTTTAATACAGACATAACAAAATTTCCCAATTTATTTCAAATATATGTAATATCTATTTTCTGCAGCAAACAATTAATTTCCAATTTACCAAAACATATATATATATATTAGTGCCTCAATTTATAAAGTAAAGCACAGAATATAAAAAAAACAATTGAAACTAAATTCATATAACTAATGTATTTGAAATATGTTCATCACGTAAATCGAAAAGTAGAATTGCAATATATGTAACTTGAAAGAAACGATTCAGATGGTAGATGGTGAACATACATCTAATTCAATTGAAAGTGACGCACAAAAATCGAGAAAGGAGATTTTTTTGTTTGTTTTTGTTTTGTGAACTATATCATGTATAAAAGCAACGATAAGTATAATTTGAATTCAATTAAAGAATTGCACAGAAATCAAAAGAAATTTGCAACGAAGTGTAACTATGATATATATTTAGGATCATAATTATCCTATCAAAATTCATATAAAATTAACCTAAGACTTCTAAGGATTAGGATTACACATACCAAATTTCACATAAAATAAATATAATCTAAAAATACCTAGGGATTAGGATTACCTGGTCTCCGTTTTCGCTAACTTTTAGAAGAAAAGAGTAATTTGGGGCAGAGAACCGGTTGATAAAAAAATATAAAGATTGAAAATAATTAAAATAAACTTTTTGGAGTGAGAAGAGAAAGAGAGTAGTAGAGGAGAGTGAATTGGTTTGGTTAGGGTAGGTCTCTATTTATAGTTGAAGTTTAGGGCTTATACATTACTGACTCAATGCTGACTCATCATATCTAAACAATTTATGTTTGTTGAGTCATCATATCTAAACAATTTATGTTTGTTGACTCATCCTAATCCAATCAAACATTACCAATCAAATAATCAAACATTAAAGCATAATGATCAATCAAATAATAACAATTTATCACCCATTATTATTATTACTAATTTATAATTTATTACTATTATTAATTTATTGTATTATAAATTACTATTATTTTTCTGGGATATTACAATAGCCTCGACACTATACTCACGTTTACAAATCACAACACAGAACTAAAATAAAAATAAAAATACTACAAGTTCAGAATGCAAAAATAAAAATAACGAAGAAGATGATGATGCTGAATAGGGTGTGAGAGAGAGTCCCTACAAAGTTTCCTCGCTTCTTATACTCGATCCCCTCACATACATGGGCCATGGGCCATAGTCTCCATCATCACATACTTGTCCACACACTACTTATCCACCTTGGGAGTGTTCACGCGCTTCACAACAGCATTCCACAAAAACCCCACTCTAACCGATTCGTAACCAACTCTAGGTCACTATATGGGAAATGACTCGATTTTTTCTCTCTCGAGATTCAAGTGGTTCAGGTTTAAGGAGAATGGTTTGTGGCTTTGGGTGGCTGGTTCGGAAAAGGGCGGTTCACGGTTTGGTTGCGCTGCAAAATATGGGTGGCTAGGGTTCAAGTGTTTGGGGAAATGAGAGATGGTCTGATTTTCTGATCAGTTTGAACCACAACCAGCCACGTTTCTACTTTCAGTGTTTGTGTGCATTGGGCTGCACATATTTTTGAGGCCTTTTTCTTTTTTCTGCTGAGTGAGCCTTTACTCTTGGGCTTGGGCCATGCTTTTCTTTTTCTTTCTCCCTTAGGCTTGAGTTTGGGTTACTGCATAGAAAGAATATAATCAATGAAAGCCTTTGACAATTGAGTGTAAAGTGTGATAAAAATAGATATAATAAGATCAAATGTCACCATATCACTAATCCTATTATTCTAAAGTCTCTTTTCATAGACTTATCACAAACGTTACTATTTTTTTTGAATTTTCTGAATTAATTTCTTGAGTCAATTGTTCTAAAAGATGAAAAATGATAAAAAATCAATTTAAGTACTGTTTTGTTTAATTTTTTCTCTTATTCATATTTAAGAGCAAACATTGCTTTATGGAAAATTGGATGACCGAAGTTTTAGAATCTGGTAATATTCTCATATTTTTCTAAGAGTTCATGCTTTGATATTTGTTTATATTCTTTTTTCATTTTGCTTTCTCTATCATTATTATTTTATAACATGTTACCAAAGGTTAAAATATCCACGAAGAAGAAAGAAATAGTTTTTGACCAAAAATTATCAATATAAGTGCAAATGAAAAATATCAAGAAATAAAAGATATGCATTTACGTGATGGCGAATCATCACATTTCACATTTTGTAATAACACTTTCTAAATGTAATTGCACCATACACATATGAGTGTGAAACTCCATAAATAAAACATAGTAGTAATCGCTTTTATAGTGACGTCCAAAAACTTTTGAATATGTACCGTGTAGCACTAACAAGTACCTAGAACTACAAGACCTTCAAGAAGTACGTAGCAGTATCATAGCATTCACTGTCACATTTTTCCTCAACTCCTATCCAAACCAAGGGGACATCTTATTGAAATTAAGTTGAGACTACAGAGAGCAAAATCTAAGTTGAGACTCAATTATAATTGTTGAAAAACCTATTTAATATGGTGAAGTGTTGTATAAAAATATTGCGATTATTTAGGCACGAATAAAAAATGTCACTTACATTGTGGACTAATCAGAATAAATAAATATAAAAACAATCACTGAAAAGAAAAGCAAAGACAAAAATGCTGTCACAAAATTTATCTTATATCAAAGGGGATATTGTTTCTCATGTTGCATGTGACAAATTGCATTATGTAACACAAAAAAGTGAATAAAACTCACTAAGAAGAAAAGAGAGGGAAAAAAAAATGTGGATTGCGCTCACATTTTATGTGTTGCATGAGATGTCTTCGAGAAACAATATTTCCTATACCAAAAGGAAAGAACTAGAACCAATGTTACTTGATTTTGGTATTCATACAAGACAATGGCTGGAATACTGCAAGGTCAACTTGGAGACTAGGATTTCGAAGTGGGATGTAACATACATGAATATTAAATGAAGAAATAACAATTGATCACTACAACAATTTCAGATGCAGCTTAGGGAAGGAATGCAAAAACCGTTCTGAAGGAAATAACAAGAAGCTTTACTTGGGGGAAAATGAATTAAAACAGATTCTGCTAAGTAGCATGAGCCAATGGACAAGTGCATCAGCCTACGGTGATACGATACAAACGAACAAACTTTGATTAACTATAATGGTTCAACAAGTAATCCACAAAACCAGAAACAGAACTTGATAGGTGATCCACTTCATCTAAATAAAGTTCTCTTAACTGTTAACTATTCAACTAGGTCACTAAAGTAACTTACGTCTCTGTGACAGATCCAAAGTCGAAGCATCAAGACAAACGGGGGAAAAAAAAATTCATCCCTTATGGCAAAAAAAAACCCTTTTGATCCATTATTCATTACATTGACCAAAATGTAATTTTTTGGCAAAATTTTTATCCAAATGTCACGCGAACAGTACTTTTTACCAGACTGTCACGTGAGCATAATTCGCTACGACTGGTAGCAAATTACGTTCGCCAATAATTTTTTGACACGTGGCACACTTTCGCAGAAAAAAGCTGATGTGTCATAATTCGTTACCAGTGGTAGCGAATTTGGTTTGCAATATAGTCACGTGTCACGAAATTATTGGTCACAAAATTCGCTACTAGTGGTAGCGAATTGTGACACGTGACAGTCTGGTAAAAAATACTGTTCGCGTGGTGTCATTTGGGTAAAAAATTTAGCAAAAAGTGAAACTTTGGTCATTGTTCCAATTCTTATTCTATTCAAACAGAACCCAATTCCTCATAGCCTAATATCCTCTACTGAAACTCATCACTTCCAAATAAAAGACACCTGTAACTTAAACCAAAAAGTAATCTGTCCAGACACCAACTCTACTTGAAACAAAGAACAATAAAAAACTAAACTACAGTAAACCAGCAGTAGACTGCATACAAATCAACTTGTACATATCACACTTAAGACTAATTGTATCATTTGGCATAGAAAGCAAATACATTCCACACAATGAAAAAATTTACACTTGAAAAAGGGTAATCAGAAAATATTATTAATTGTGTAAATAATCTCATACAAAGAGGTCTCTATTTATAGAGAAGAAAAGACCTAATTCTTGACCTAATGGGCTTGGCCCAATACAACAAATAATAAATAATAATAAATAACTAATATTTACAACACTCCCCCTCAAGCTGAGGAATGGATATTTATCATTCCCAGCTTGCTAGTAAGTTCTTGAAATCTGTCTGAAGGAAGTCCCTTTGTCAATAGATCAGCTAATTGACGTCCAGTGGAAATATATGGAGTGGTAATCAACCCGCTATCAAGTTTCTCTTTGATGAAATGGCGGTCGACCTCAATATGTTTAGTCCGATCATGTTGGACCGGATTATGAGCTATACAAATAGCGGACTTATTGTCTCATAGCAGCTTCATAGGTCCCTCACTTTTTATTTTGAGATCATCAAGTACAATTTTCAGCCACAGTAACTCACAAATGCCTTGAGCCATAGCTCGAAATTCAGCTTCTGCACTTGATCTGACAACCACATCTTGTTTCTTACTTCTCCATGTCACCAAGTTACCGCAAAGAAACATGCAATAACCAGTGGTAGATCGTCAGTCAGTCACGGATCCAGCATAATCAGCATCAGTGTAGACTTCCAAAGAGAGATTGCCATCACGTCGGAATAACAATCCTTTACCAGGAGTAGCTTTAAGATACTGAAGAATTCTCTCTACTACCTGCATGTGTTTCTCCTTTGGATCGTACATAAACTGACTGACAACACTAACAGCATAAGCTAGGTCTGGTCTAGTATGAGCTAGATATATCAATTTCCCAACTAGCCGTTGATATTGTCCTTTATCAACTGGAGGAATTTCCTCTTCATAGCCTATTTTGTGATTCTGCTCAATAGGAGTATTAGAGGGTTTACACCCAAGCTTTCCTGCTTCTTTGAGTTGATCAAGAACATATTTCCTCTGGCTGATAAAAATTTCTTTGCTTGAATGAGCTACTTCTATCCCTAGGAAATATCTCAGTTTCCCAAGGTCTTTGACTTCAAATTCAGAGGCAAGCCGTGTTTGCAGAATCTGTCTCTCCACAAAATCATCACCTGTGATAATAATATCATCAACATATACAAGGAGCACAGTAAGCTTCCCATTTTGGGAGTGCTTGAAGAAAAGAGTGTGATCTCCTTAACTCTGTCTGTATCCTAAGGTCATCATAACGTTAGTAAACCTTCCAAACCAGGCACGAGGTGACTGTTTCAATCCATACAAGGCCTTTTTTAATCTACAAACTTTATTTTCTCCCTTCACAGAATCAAAACCAGGCGGGATTTCCATGTAGACTTCTTCTTCTAACTCACCATTGAGGAAATCATTTTTCACATCAAATTGATTTATATCCCAATTGTAATGGGCAGCAAGGGATAACAAGACTCTCACCGTATTTATCTTTGCAACTGGAGCAAAGGTCTGAGTGTAACCTTTGGCGACTAATCGAGCCTTGTATCTCTCAAGAGTTCCATCAGAATTATATTTTAGGGCATAAACCCATCTGCACCCTACTGCTTTTTTTCCGTTAGGTCTATCAATAACCTTCCATGTTTTATTTTTCTCCAACGCATTCATCTCCTCTTGCATGGCTTGAGCCCAATTCCCATCTTTCAAGGCTTCATGTACTGATTTGGGGATTGAAATAGAATCTAGTCTTGAAACAAAGCTTTTGTGCCGCACAGAAAGATTAGCAGAGGAAACAAAATGGGAGATAGGGTATTTGAGTACAAGAGGGACAGGAAGAACAAGATTTCTTGGAACAAGATCTTTTTCCTTTTCTTAGAGCAATGGGTAAATCATCAGAATTAGTAGTAATGGGTAAGTCATCAGAAGTATTAACATCATGATCAGAAATATGAGATTCAAGACTTACCAGTAGTTCAGACGATTGAGGTTGTTGGTGAGGCAATGTGGACTGTTTCCTTCCTTGATATACCAACTCAGGTGTCACAATCTTTCGTATCTCTGGTGTACTTGATGTATCAGTCACAGGAGGATCACTCACAGGAAGATCAGACATAGAAGGAACAAGAACAAGAGGAAGAGACACTGACACAGGTAAAGGAGTAGACACTGAATATTCAAACTCAAAGAAGGAAGGTGATGAGTTTTCTGGTGAATTATTCTCCCCCCTGAAGATGAGGACCTTGGAAAAAGGACTCAGATTCATGAAAAGTAACATCCATAGAAACAAAAAATTTCCGACTTGGTAGCGATTCGGGCAAATCGAGATTCGGGCCAATTTACAAGACCGGATCCCAGAAAAACTAAAAGAAAATCATGTAGCGATTCGGGCAAATCCATTATATGGAAAATAAGAGATAAATAAATCGAGATTTCATGATCTTATTGATACAACCGGGAAAAAAAATAAATTATATACTCCATTTCGATTTGCATTGAATTGAATCAAATACTCAAATATTTAGGGGTGTTAATTAATGTAGGTACAGTTAGAGCACCGATGATATTTCATTCTTTATGCGAAAACATAATAGAAACTGTACTAAAACTAAAGTAGATGTCTATAGATAGACCAGGGTGATAGCACTTGTAGCCCTTCTTATCAGGAACATAACCAAGGAAGACACATTTAATAGCCCTAGGGTCCAACTTACTGCGATGATGTTTATGAACATGAACAAAAGCAACACACCCAAACACTCGTGGAGAAAGACTCATAGTTGGAATAGAAGGGAAAAAAGAAGTTATAGAGTGAATAGGACTTACATGGTCAAGTACCCGAGTGGGTAAACGGTTGATCAAGAATGCTGCAGTAAGAATGGCATCTCCCCAATAGTATTTGGGTACATGTGTCTGAAACATTAATGCACGAGCCACTTCAAGAAGATGGCGATTTTTTCTTTCAACAACCCCATTCTGCTGAGGGGTGTCAACACAAGTAAATTCATGAATCATACCGTTAATCCGTATAAATTGGGAAAAACAGTGATTAACATATTCAGTACCATTATCATTCCTTAGTCGCTTGATTTTTTTTACCAAATTGGGTCTCAACCATTTTATAAAATTGAAAAAATAGTTGTGGTACCTCAGATTTTTCACGCATTAAGTAAACCCAAGTTACACGAGTGTAATCATCAATAAAAGAAACAAACCATTTATTTCCAGAAGAATGAGGGATCTTAGAAGGACCCCAAACATCAGAATGAATAAGATCAAAAGGTTCAACACTTTTAGTAATACTGGAAGGAAAAGACACACGATGATGCTTTGCAAACTCACAAACATCACAATGAAAAGACTCAACAGACTTAGATAAAAACAATGACGGAAATAAAGACTTGAGTAAACTAAATGGAGGATGTCCCAAGCGCTTATGATGAAGCCAAATCAAAAAATCAGCAGTTGATTGACCATGAGACAGCAAGATGTGATCTGTTACTTTATTGGCGGGAGATTGTGACACCAAATAATACAACCCACCTTGCTCTTTAGCACTACCAATCGTCTTTCCCGTGGCGAGATCCTGAAAAACACAGTGGGTAGGGAAGAAGGTTACAGTACAATTCAAATCTTTTGTAATTTTATGAATAGAAAGAAGATTCGTGGAGAATTTAGAAACATGAAGAGCATCTTTACGATGTAAGGACTGCTGTAAGTTTATGTTACCAGAACCCGCAACTGATGTATGTGAGCTATCAGCTATGGCTATTGGATGAGTTCCAATGGTAGGATAATAAGAAGTAAAGGGGTCAGCACAACAAGCCATATGATCAGTAGCACCATAATCAACAACCCAAGAATGTTTAAAATCAGTACATGAAGAAAGAAAAGAATAAGTTTTGGAGCTCATACCAGTCATAGCCAAAACATTAGTATCAGATAGCTTACTCAGAGAATTAAGGATGGTTCAGAGCCGTTCCAACTCATCTTGACGGAACGCAGGTTGGGTCTCATTAGGTGCAGGAGCTATTTCAGAGGAAGTAAAATGTGCTTGACCACGCATCCTTACCATCTTTTCTAAGACCGTTTGCTTTCCATGGAGGCGAAAGCATAGATCTTTGATATGACCCGTTCTTTTACAATAAGAACACCAGAGATCATCTTTCTTAGGTCTAGAAGATGCACCATCAGAAAATTTTGTGAAGGAGTTCTTTTGAGAAGAACCATCCTTTTTTGTTGAAATCATAGTAGACCCATCAGTGGGATTAGAATCAGAAGGATTTGGAGTAGTAACTTTAGATGAGAGCATAATGGACCCTTCACACACTTTGGTATCCATCATGACAACCCTGCGACTTTCTTCACCCCTGACAATGTGAAAAACTTCAGAAAGAGACGGTAATTTTTCCTTACCAAGAATTTGAACTCGAATAGGGTCATATTCTGAGTTGAGACCACAAAGAAAATCATAGATCCTATGGCGTTCAATGGAGGTGGTCAGAGTGGCTGCATCCTTGCTACATTCCATCTTCAAATTCTCGTACTGATCAAGCTCAGTCCATAACTTATTCATAATACCATAATATTCTGTTATAGAGAGAGAACCTTGCTTGGTAGAAAAAATCCGATCATAACAAGTGGCAGCATCTTGCTTCATTGAATAGGTCTGCTTAAGAACGTTCCAGATCTCAAGAGCAGTAGGTAAAAACATGCAGTGTTGACTAACCTCAGGAGTCATAGAGTTCCATAGCCACGTCATAATAAGTGAGTCTTCATCATCCTAATCAGCAAATGTTGGAGTTGTTTTGGCAGGAACAGGTCCTTCAATATGAGCAACTTTACGGCGTCCTTTGAGAATGGTACGAACAACCTGGGACCATTGTAAATAATTCTTTCCATTCAGACGATAATTCTGATGAAGAGCAGGAAGATCATTGTGACCAAGAGGGGTCACCACAAACTGTGTAGAAGAATTTGTAGTTGTGTTTGCAAGGGTTGATTCAGTGTCAGAGGCCATACTGCAAAAAACTAGTCAAAGAAAAGCTCCAAGAAGCCAAAAATTACGGAAAAAATACCAAACGACGTCCGATCAGAGGAGAAAGCACGGATCCAGAAAGAGGATGAAGAGACGATCAGAACGGCAGTGGTCCGCGGTCAAAATAAGGCTGCACGCGCCTCCACGCACCGGTGGAAGTGGATGCGCGTGGGCTTCACGCGCTGGAGTTTGGGTGGCGCGTGAGAGCGCGTGGGCTGTCTTCTCCGGCTGAAATTTTTTGCACCGTGGTCGTCCAGCGAGCGCGGCTGTGTCTGTTGCTAGTCGGAGTAAAAAATCCACCAGAAAAGGGTCCAAAACGCGATGAACAGGTTCTGTGTACGGTGGTTGCAGTGTTCTGTTGCAAGTGTTCTCGTTGTTTTTGCTGTGCGGAGACAGAAAAAGGAAGAGGAACAGTGGAACAGTGGTCTTCTCGGTCCAAGAGGTCCCCGGAAAATTTTTCCGGTGGCGGCTGATGGCAGCGAGAGACGAAAAAAAAGAATAAAAAGTTTCGTAGGCGCGGAAGCAGAGCCCTCAGGATCGAGAGCTCTGATAATAGAGACCTCTTTGTATCAGATTATTTACACAATTAATAATATTTTGTGATTACCCTTTTTCAAGTTGGTATCAGAGTCTCGTGTCTCGGGTTCGATCCTCGCCGCCCCTCACTTTCTTTCAAGTGGAATTTCTTTGTTCGCACAGGTAGGTGGGCCTGTGCATTGTCCACTCTTCAAGCCTAGTGGGCTCTCGTGTGAGGGAGCGTGTTGAAGATATATAGTCCCACATTGGTTGTATTTGCAACTAATGTGGAGTTTATAAGACGTTGAGCACTCCCACCCTATGAGCTAGCTTTTGGGGTAGTGTATTCCAAGGTTCTTTACCAAAACATTGAAAAAATATATTCCACACAATGAAAAAATTTACCAAAACATTGAATCATAGTACACAAATAAAAAACTAAACTACACTAAACCCGTAGTCTCATAGTACACAGATCAGTCCGTGCGTATCACATTTCAGGCAAATTTTATTACTTGGCACAAAAAAACAAATAACATTCAAGAGTAAAACACACAAGTATTCAGGGATCAATTCAAAATTGATAACACATCGTGCACCAAAAACAATATAAAGACAACACTTCAATATTGTAAGATATAGGAGTGACTAGCGAGCCTCATATATTCATATTAGTCAATATGTTCTTAACAGATATTAGTTAATCCAACAGAAATCAAAAGGGTAGCTAACCTTGTAGTTTCTAAATTCCAAAAAAACATTACTAAGTAGCCTATTCAAACACTCCACCAAACAGAGAGCAAACATCAACACTAAAATTACATCAAAGATGTTAAGACTATCTCCAAGTGTACCACACAAGTTAAAAGAATTCAGGGAACATTACAGAAATTAACCGAAGCAATCCTGGAATATCTATATCAACCACTCAAAATTTGTTATACAATAAAAAATAAAAAATAAAAATTACGAAGGGCTGTGAAATTGTGAATCCTATCTACAATGACATTTGTTCCCTTCACAATTTCTTTCTACCCAAAGAAACTCCACCCTATAATTTCTTGAACTCTCATAAGATAGAAATTCCTTGTTTTTGCCTCCCCAGCTTTCCCCTCAGTGTTATCTTCACCTAATCCCTTATAAAGAAGAAATAAAATAAAATTGCTTCTCCTTACTATCAGGATTGTGCAGCTGAACCACGTTTACAGGGAAGACAATACCTGTGCTGATTATGTAGCTACGTATGCATTGAACTTGCTTTTCGGAACACAATTTATTCAGCACCTCCTCTAAAGCTGAATATCGGAACACAATTTATTCAGCACCTCTTCTAAAGCTGATTCTGCTCATAACTGTGATGTAAAGAAGGTTGGAATATTCCAGTTAGTATGTAGTTAACTTCTTATTTTTTGGGCTTTGAGCCTCTTACTTCAAAAAAAAATGTACACACAAATCACTAGTTACACTTCTTGGAATTGTTTAAAATCGAAAGGCTTCTCACGTACTCTTCATATCAGCCACTAGTTACATCTTGCGGTACTGTTTCATCAGTACCTCAAGATGTAGCACAGGAACAGACTTAGAGAAGCTAGAAAGTTTCTCATAAAGCCAAATGGAGCGCTCATAAATCATGAAGTTATATACTGTCTAACTTTCCTGCCGCTTTACTTAAATCCTTCTTTCTTATAATTTATTTAGCTCAAGTATTTTTATACTTATCCAAATAACTAGAATCCATAAATGAAGCTCAAAGATGAAGCGTTTGTTATGAAAGTGAATGGGGTGCTTATGATGCATTTAACAACAAATGACGAAGTAATATCTAAAGTGTTATAATACTTACATGTGTTATTTTTTATTTTATTTTTGTTTGGTAATTTACAGGAAGTGGCAACAAAGTAAAAGGTTAGGAACATATATGTACTAAGACTTCAACCGTCCTATGGTTGAGGTTAGCCAAAGAAGACACTTGCCACCAGCTCAATGAACAAAGTCAATGATTCTAAAATGACTTATCCCTTCAACCTTAGATTGAGTTCTAATGATTATAAGGAACAAAAGTAAAGATAAACAACGATAGTAAAGAAAATGTTTTTGAAGATCTTATATTTTGAAAATATAAAGGGAACAATAGATTAACAAAGATAAACTCTTACCAAGTGATAAAAGGCGTAGGCTTGGGTGATATTTTCCCCATTCTTGGTTCGTTCCTAAGACTCAGCACCACTTCTTACACTGAAGTTTACTCCGGGTGCTCTTTCATCTTCTTTGATACAGATTCTTCTACCACCAAGTTTTGCTACTTAGTGTCTCCTGGACATATTCCTATGCCAAACTACCTTAGGAGTCCCATTAAGATTAAGACCCAAGAGAGATTATCTTGTCCCTTATCCTTAAGGTGACTGTAAGAACTGCTAAGGAGCAACTCTGCACACAATAGATGTTTTCCCTTTCCGGAAATTAATCTCTTCCGAGAGCTACTACTCTATGACTTCTCTTGAAGCTATTCAAACAAAACAATATGACTGGAAAGCATCATAAACTTCATTGATAGAAATGAGCCAAAATACATAAGTTCAAACCAAGAAGGGTACTTCTACTTCCCCTTGCCTACTTGAGAAGTTTTTAGTTCATACTAAGGAGCATTACTAAAGAAAAATAAACTAAGAAAAACATAAAACCTAAACTAAAGTTTTTAGATAATATCAGTCTCATTTTCATTTTCCTCTCGTAGTTCTCTTTCATTATTGTCCCTCCTCTGTTACCTATCACAATTCAACCCAAAAGCTTAAGTTGTTGAGTGAAAGTCACATTAATAGTTTTATATATTATGTTTTTAACACACTTCCTTACGCAAGAGCTTTTTGCATAGGTCCTTTTTTTTTTTTTGGTTACTTCGTCTTGACTTTTTATTTTTATTAGAAATCAGGGGCAATGAGGATCGAACTCGTAACCACTTGGTCGGTCACAAAGGCTTTGATTCCATGTAAAGAACTTATTCAATCCGAAAGCTATAGAGTGAAAGCCACATTAATGGTTTTATATGTATCTCTCTAAAAAAACAAAAATAAAATAGAGATATCTTCACCAACTAACAGGACGCGAACAATAAATGTATGTCGGGCTTGTCTGATCTATACAAAGCAAATATGCCAGTCAGATCTATATATATATCAGTATAATAAATAGAAAAGGAGGGAGTTCATGAAGCTTGAGCAATGAATATTTCATCCAAGCCATTGAAGTCACTTGTTTGGTACTCAACAAAACTGTGTCTGTTGCAGTCAAAAAAGGCAAAAAAACACTTTTTCGAATACCAAACATTTTATCCAAAGGTCACTATGAGTAGCTTTGACAATTTCTCAATCAAAACACCAGTCTTTAATAGAAATTGATTGGCTGCTCAATAAAACTTCTTTAAACTTTTTCCCTCGTCCTTATTTTCCTATGTCAGAACCTCAATGTTGAATCTACTGAGATGCTAATGTTAGGCACACAATTTATTGGACCCCCCAAAAAATAAGAAAAAATATAATTTTCTAATTTATACTATAAGAAAATAGTCATTGTATGATTGTGTTAAACAAAAATTATACCACATAAAAACTTGGAAACTAAAGTTAATGATGACATAAAGAGACAGGAAATCATGGATGATTTAACTCTATCACCACTGACATTATATTATAGAATATGAATCAGTAATCACCTCTGGAGGCGTATAACAACATTGCTCACTAGCCTCAATGTATATCTCAATGTGCAAACCTCCATGTGCTTTTAATGGTGAAAAGGTACCCCTTAATATCTCCATTAAACCAAAGTATTATCCTTAAAAGTTAATTACGGAGATATAAATGACGCAAGTATGTTTACCTCACTCACTGGTGTATCACAACTCAAGCTTGTCATTGTAGAATTCTGAATCACAAAAAACTTCAGAAAATGCCTGACAAAATGAATTAGTCTTATTTATCCATCTTTACTAATACTCATTTTCCTCTTTGTTGAAATAATATAGCAGCCTATTGAGATTATTACTAAGTAGAATAGGCTATTGCAAATTATGAAGTCAAGATAATTTACTAAGACGCTACAGAAATCAAAATTTACTAGAGTATTTTGTACTTATTCACAATCTAATGGCTTTCAATTTTCTAACGCAAGCAATTTATTTTTATTTTTGTTGTGACTACTCAAACAACAAATTGAATTATTGTAAATTTTCTTCTTGAAAAAAAATCAATCATGCACCTCTATCCAGCACTCTAGTCTTAGTACTCCTCTTCTTTTGTTCCATTTATGTAAAAGATCACAATAAATACAGCAACTAAAATTAGTTAAAGTGATATAGCACACCACAAGAAAATTTACCTTCGACACTAGTGATGCCCCAACTGCGATGATACCATTGAATGTGAATCCTAATTCACAGTATCATCCAAAGACTGCATTGCTGGAGCAGGAAGAAAGGAAAACAACTGCATGCCCAGATCCACATGTGTGACAATAAACCCATACGTTGTTGCTGTTGCACAAGTTGTGTCTTAGAAACTTCCATGTTACTATTGAGGTGCATCCACTAATCTATGCCTTTTCAGTAAGGGGAGGTTTTGTAATTCTGATCTATTGAGATCATCTTCGAATTTTCTCTTTCCATAAGGATCAGTGAGTCGAATATCCTCCGTGTTACTTTTTTGTTTGAATACATGGATTCCGCATTCTGTAAAGATTGAGCCCTTAACCTCCATATGGTTCCATTTGTTTCCAGGAGACAATCCATCTAGATTATCATTCCGTTTTACCTTTTGCAGATCAAAAATATAAGTATGAACCACATCCACTCCATAAGAAACATAAAGTGCAGCATCGGTTTCAGAATTATAAAGATGTGGATCAAGGCAAAGTTGGTTGCCATTGATGATCACAGTAGGCATAAAGTTCAAAGCGCGATGCCAAAGAAGACATAGAGCTATGGCAGGGAATTTGTTACGAAACCAGAAAGAAATTGGCCGTCCCGTGGTGCGGTGTTCAAACCACACTGGAATTCTTGCTCCTGGCAAATAAAACTCGGTGTTTCCAGCCTCATGCAGTTCCTGTTAGTCATAAATAGTTCATAAGTTTAGCAACATTAAGTACACTATCAAACATCAAATCAAATACATAAAAAAAAAACCTGATTCAGTAGCTTGTTTCTACTCAAGGAAGTCAAGGATTTGCAGTTTCTTGCAGACAAAACTTTTAAGCTTGGTGGAATCCCTCTAACTTCTTGAAGAAGCTTGCAATCATTCAAATTAAGCTTCCTTAAAAAGTGACATTCTTTGATGCATTCGGGAATAACTGTGAAACTACTACACGATAGGTTTAATTCTTTCAAATTAGAAAACCACGTGAGGCCTATTGCAAGAAGTTCATCTGACAGGTTGCACCATGGGAGTTCAAGATGTCCTAAGGTTGAAGACACCATTGACCTCACTCTTTCTTCACCCCCTTCCTTTTTTGTCAATGGACACACTTCCCATCCATTACCGACGATCAGATCCAGTTCTTGTGTTACGACAATGTTACTAGATAACTGAACAATTCCCTGGTCACCAAGATAGAAGCTACGAAGCCGAGTAAGATCTTGAAATGAAAATGGCAATTCTTTGATGGGAGTTTTGTACAAGTCAAGATTTTTTATGTTTTCCATCTTTCCCAATATTTCCGGAAAACTCTCAAGTCTACAGCAATATGAAAGATGGAGTTCTTCAATAGAAGTCAATTTCAGGGGAGGCAAACCTCTAAGCTTGATGCAACCCGAAAAATTCAAGTATCTAAGTTTATCTAGCAACCCAACCGAATCGTGAATTGTATTAAATTCCTACAACTTTGAGAAGAAATTTTTTCTAAATTTGGGAGACCAGACACATCAGGTATCTGTGTAATACATTTACTATTGTCAAAATTCAAAACTTTTAGATTCACAAACTTCTGCAAAAAAAGAAAGAAAAGGAACCAAGTAAATAATCTTAAAAATGAAATAATTAATACACAAGATCAAGGAAAATTAACTCATTACACTTGCCTTTATTAAGCCACCCAATTCGTGTGATGTAAAGGAACTATCGTTTATCTTGCATATAGCTAGTTCCCTTGGATGAAAATCAGATGGCATATACTGTGAAGGACATCCTTGCCACTCCAGAACCCTTAAATTATTTGGAAGATGTTCAGGGCCTTTGGAAAAATGACCTTTTCTAACAATAAGTGTTCTGAGGTTTTTCATCTTCTCAAAGGCCTTTCCATCCCATTCTACTATTACTTCTTTGCCCAAATATATGATTTCAATTTCATTAGTTCCCTATCATCACAAAAAGCATAAATTAGCCACAGTACATGTATTTACCTAAGTCTTCAACACACAAATTTAGAGAAATTTACATATTATAAAGGGTAAAAAAACAATTGTGATGTGAGCATATAATAGTCAAAAGAGATAAATCAAGGTTGAAGATGAAAAATCAAACTATCCATTTCAATTTTACTCACTGTATTTTCTTCTAAAACTTGAACTATATCTCTGGAAAACCATAACCTGCTGCGTTTCCCTGGCTCTTTCGGTGATTCCTGTCGTACAACTTCTTTACCCATATTCTCTATCAAGTCATGTAGTGTCACCAGACCAGAGCTAATCTTTATGAGAGATTTATCTGCCAACACTCCAATGTGATATTTCATGCAGTCACGATGATGAGCACAGAGTATATCTTCGACCTCCCCCAATTCATATCCTTTGAAGCAACAAGCAATGTCAAGAAAAACACTCTTCTCTTCTTCCTCCAAAGCATCAAAGCTTACTTTAAGTATCTCTTGGATCTTTTTATTAGGAGTTCTTTCGTACAGATGTAATGCAGAGTTCCATTCATCTATACTTTTTCCAAACAAGTTGCAACCTATTACTTCCAAAGCCAATGGAAGTCCACAAGCATAAGTTACTGCACGGTTTAAAATGTTATTGTAACTTGGATCAACTTGTTTATTTTTAAAAGCTTTCCACCTAAACAATTCAAGAGCTTCTGTATTATTTAACCCATCCACCTCGTATGTTCTTTCAACCCCATGACTTGCTAGCAAATGTATGTCCCGAGTGGTAATGATCACTCTACTGCCACGACCAAACCAATTATATCCTCCAACCAGGGCCTCTAGTTGCTCTATTTTGTCAACATCATCTAGAATCAAAAGAACCTTCTTTTGCTGGAGCCTATGCTGTATTATTGAAATTCCTTGTTTGACACTTTTTAACTCAATTTTCTTCACTCCAACCATTTCAGAAAGAAGGATCTCCTGGAGATATCGTAACCCTTTTTTGTTTGAATTTTCTCTCACATTTTCAAGAAAACATAAACCATCAAAGTTGTCAGCGATCAAATTATAAACAGCCAGAGCTAGTGTTGTTTTACCAACACCACCAATTCCATAAATCCCTACCATATGGACGCCATCATTAGATCCAACATCCAGAAGCAACTTTACTTTTAGCACTCGTGACTCTAGTCCAACCGGATAATCCGCAACATGTAAAGGAGCACGATTAATCTTGCTGGAGACCAATTCAACAATCCTCCCAATAAAATGGTATTCATATCCATCCCTATTCAAGCAGAGAAGTTTGTGTGAAGTCAAACTAAATGCCTGATATACATGTCTTGATACTTATATCATTACGATTCAAATTGTTTGATATAGAATGATTTAACATATTCAAGGTTAACAAGCATTTCTTTTCTCTTTAAATCTTAACACTAAATCGTTAGCCAAATGAAAACTAATAAAACAAAATAAGGTAAAAGATTGTTGAAGTGAGTGAGGTACCCATGTTTGAAATGAAAGCCAGACAAGTTAGCTACTTGCTGCAGAGTCATCTTCCATTTCAGCAACCTCTCCTTGTTATCCTTAAACCTCTCTTCATGCATAGCCAAGGCCTCACCATAAGTACCTGTATGCTTTCGCACATCAGAAGGATCCACGTCATAAAAAACCGGCAAAACCAACCGACCCTTTCCGTTAACGCAGTCAATGATCTTGGAAAGCTCATCTAAGCAAAATGAAGAAGATGCATAGTTCTTAGAGAGCACAATGATGGCAATTCTGGATTCTTCAATTGACTTGATAAGTGATGGTGTGATTTCCTCTCCTCTTTGAAGCTCCTCATCATCAATGAAGGTGTGGATTCCACTTTCATGAAGTGCTTTGTAGAGATAGCCAGTGAAACCGTAGCGAGTATCTATGCCTCTGAAGCTGAGGAAAACATCGTAGTTGAATCCGTAGGTGAAGGAAGAAGAGGATGATGACATAGCCATGAGATCGAAGAAAGCTTAGAATGAGAATAGATGAAGTGTTGTGTTGGGTCTCCAAAGTGAAACAAAAATAATGGAGACTTAGGGAGTCGAAGACTAGCAAAGTAGCAGCAACGCGGAAAAACCCGATATTTTTAATTTGTGTGTTTTTTCCAAGTAGGTTCTTGCTCGACTTGATTTGTGTGTTTGTTTTTTTTTTTTTTAATTTGTTTTACCTTAAAAGCTGTTTTTATTTTAAGAAAAAAAATTATTCTTTTAGTTTAACACAGTGTAATTTTGTGTTTTTTGCAGATGTGCCCCCATTTATTTGAATGAGATTATTCTCTTTTGTGGTACAGAGCATAAAAGATTTTGCAACTAATTGTAAATTGTTTGGCCTAACAATCAAACTAGCAATCTTCCAGCCTTTTATCATTTCGTTTCTTGGGCACAACTGATTAAACCAGTTATATTGAAATTATATGAAAATATATAATAAATATAATAGTTCTAGCAAGCTAAATATATTGAAGTTAAGGAATATTTACAAAGGAATTTTCTCGGTTCCTTTCTCATTATCATTTATCCGGTGTTATAACAAACATGCCCAGCAACAATTTACCAAATTCTGCAGCTCTTCCCGTGAATTTTCATATTAAACCCACCCCCTCCTCCATTTAATGGAGTCTTTTTTTTTTTTATAAAAATAAAAAACATATTGGAGTATTTATGGACTCTGCATTACCTAGCAGGGCATATATCTCAATTCGCAGGCCAATATTCCATGACAAATCCCATCCAGGTTTTTACCTATTTTTAATCTGGTTCTAAATTTAAATGAAAGTTTTACTAAGGATGATATGTGAGCTTTTGATGAGTGGTGGTGACATGTGAGGTGGTTGCCCATCCCTTGAAATTTGTGACTGAAATATATTAGTCTTAGATTGCACATAAGTGATTCTAGTGTTAAAAATTTAACTTTCAACATGTTAAAGTTTTTTCAACGGGGGTACCTTGTAAGTTTATGAATATAGTGGACGAAAGTGTTTCATTTTAGTTTATCTAGGTACGTAATTATAAAATTGATCTGGGAAATAAGAAAACATGTGTATAATGTTCAACATTTATAGGACAATTAATTTGATATATCAAGAAATCGCGACCTGTAATTGCAACTAAAATTTTTAGTTTTTTTAACTCAAGGTTTATTATATATTGGAGTTACCATCAAATCCAACTCTCGTTGAGCTGTATATAATGTTAGAAATGAAGGAATATAACTGTATAACGTATCCATGTTATAAGAAGAATAAATGTTACCAAATGTTGCGGTTTTTCATCCATGACTATGATGAAGAGCTATCTAATATTTAATTGAATTTCCCAAGGCAAGCAACTTCTACATTTTTGATACAGAAGTTTAGGATAAAAAAAGCTATCCATTTTTCAAGACAAGTCTCATAACTGTCAAGATAAGTTTCGATTACCATCTCTGGTTCACCAAATTAAAAATGAAACATTCTCATGCCACATCTAAATTTGACAAAAAAAAAAAAAAAAAATTGCCTGAACAATCCGTGGTAAATAATCAGTTAAACGCTCTTTCCTACAAGGCAACACTCAAGCTCGTCCTTATGAAAACCGGACAATTTATCAAAATGGCAGCATCAAGGTCAAACGTGATTTACTCACAAGCATTTCATAGTGTGTACAAAAAAGGAGGAAAATCACAGAGACCAAAAAGAATCTGAAGAATTTGAGCCACAGCATTAGAGGGGATTCACTGAGATTATTCATGTTTCCATATCAGCAGGCACAACCACCCCTCTGTTCATTCTCTGGAGCGGCCTCTGGAATAGCTTGAAAATATCTGCAATAGATATTGAAATATTGAATTCGAAAGTCAGTTAAGCAGCAATTTATTAAATTTTCTTACCTGAAAAGTAAAATGGTAAATGTAACTACTACACGAGACTCCAAAAGAAGTAAAAAAAATAAAAATTAGCAAGTACAAAAACAAATTCCATAACATGAATGAACCAAACGGCAAACAGTCAAATCTATCTGTTTTAATGGACAAAAATGGTTTACAATCACTAAAGGTGGATGCTCAGACATCTATCCTCAGATGGGAAGTGGCTTACTCCCACTGTTAACCACCATCTCCATCAGTAAACTTTTTCTTACATCATAACAAATGGTCAAACTGCAGAAAGCTCCCCTTCCATCTCTCCCACAAAAATATTGATCAAGGTTTAATGGGGAGTGATTTTTTTTGTAGAACTTCACCTGCATATTCCAATTGTGTCAAGAGCTTGTTCTTTTTTTTTTTTTCAGTGTTTTTTGATATATACCACACACTAAGAGGGCGAGCTTAGAGTAGCCGTAAAACTGCTCCTTTGTGATCGAAAGGTCGGAAATCTAAAAAATAACCTCTTTACAAAAATACAAAGATAAAACTGTCTACAAGGATTTCCTTCACCCTTACCCTCACATGTTGGGGTTTCACGGGGAATGATTTTTGTTGATATATACCGAACGACATACTAGTAGTAGATTAATCTTAAAACACATAATATTAACTTAGTGGTCAATGTACGTACAAAATATATCCTCATTTAAACAAATTTGCAGTTCATACATAAGTACAACTTATCAAAATATAAATTAAAAAGGTTGTTTGCAAACAATTAAAATAATATACGATAATGACAAAAACCCATTCTTATACTTGGGAAGCATAATCATAGACACTAAATTAACAAATGAAACATGGATAAGTCACACTATCTCAATATTTGTGTTAGTTAGTTTTGTTATTGGTGGTAGTGCAAATATTTGTTTTGTGGGATAATAGTGAAAAACATAGACACAAATAGAATAGAATGCAATCACTGGAAACTAGAAAGCAATACGCAAAGAGAAAAATATTGTAAGAAATTAAACCCGAGTCCACTATTATATAGTGTCCTTAAGGCAATTTTCCCCCCTCAACGGTACTTAAGGTTTGTGAACAAATCCCTCCCAAAATAGAGCGGATTGCCTTTCTTTCTATGATAGCACAACCAGAAGAAAAGACACCGGTGGACACAACAAACGCTTGATTAATCACAGACAAAGGCGAAAAATGAGGAATAACTTAGGAGAAGCTTCAATAAGATTAGAAGTCAAGAAAAACAAGTTATTTGAATTTACTGAATAATAACATGAGGAAGGTTATACTTACAACCTTTTTTTTTACAACCTCTTACAACCATATCTTAACACCGTTGATTTCCGTCAATCAACAGTTAAGATTTATTGCGAATTAATAATTAATTAATAAATTTAATTTCTAAAAATCTTAACCGTTGATTGACGGAAATCAACGGTTAAGATATGGGTTGTAAGAGGTTGTAAAGAAAAATAGGTTGTAAGTATAACCTTTTCCTAATAATATATATAAGAGATGAACGATAACCGGTAACACACCCAAGAGGCACGAGAATTCGGAAACGAAGAGACACGACTGTTTGAATACAAAGAGGCGCAATTCTTCGAAAATGAAGAAACGTGACTGTTCCAACTTCTTATTCGTAACCACTTATACAACAACCCCACACATGAATAAGAAGTTTATCCTCCTCGACCATTTGCATCTCGGGCTAGGTACAATATATGACTAATCAATGAGCAACAACTACATTAGGATTGGTGGACGCAATGCTTTGTAACCATCCCTAGTGAGACCCATCGATTTACTCGGTCAATCGGTGGACGCGATGTCTTGTAACCGTCAACCTTTGAGTGTAAACCAAGACAACAAGAAACACACAATTGTTCCTTGAACGTGGTTGGTCCTCTGTTTGTGTTCGTTTTGACCACGGACACCTCCTGGTTCTGTAAAGGTATTAGAGACTACGGTCTCGTCATATTCTCACATAAGAGGCCCTCACTTTACACTCACATAGGTGATTTCTGACGATGCATCCCAACTTGCTTACCCTTTACTTATGCAATGCCTTGTCCAAGAATGTGTATAAGTTTGAAAAAATTAACAATGCTTATCCGTCAATCATCACTTGGTTTTCTCTTTGAACCTAGTTCGAGAGATCTCGACTCTTATGGGTAGAGTGTCTGCAATGATCAACATTTTAATAGCCATAAACTCATTCCTATCGACAAATTATACATTAACTCTCTAGTTACATCTTTTGTTAATGGATCCGCTACATTATCTTTTGACTTCACATAGTCAATTGTAATTATTCCACTAGAGAGAAATTGCCTTACTATATCATGTCTTAGACGAATATGTCAAAACGTACCATTAGGGCTAGACCATCTCGGAATGTCTTCGAGGAAGTTATGTAGCCATTCAGCTTCTTCACTGGCTTTGTCTAAGGCAATAAACTCATCAGCTTTCATGGTCGACCTTGCTATAGAAGTCTACTTGGATGATTTACAAGAAACGACACCCCATCAAGTGTGTACACATATCCACTTGTGGATCTAGTGTCATATAGCCGATTATCCAATTTGTATCAATATTGATCGCTTCTTCCCACAATGGTGCTTCTGGGGAATTCATGGCTTCTTTAAATGTTTGGGCTCATTTTCTAACATATATGTTAGAAAATCTGGTCCAAAAGACGTTGCACTCATTTGTCTTTTACTGCATCAAGGTTCTTCCTCTTCAGTGGGAATATCATTAGTCGCAGTATCCCGAGGTATTTAATCATTGCTATCATCATTATTATTTACCCAAAATACCATGTTATACAGAAATATGTTTTCAAAGAATGTGGCATCCCTTGATTGAATAATCGTATTAACATGGATTTTCGAGACCTCGGACTTATGCGCAAGGAATCAATATGCACTATTATTAAGTGCATATCCAATGAACACGCAGTCCACTGTCTATGGTCCGATCTTAACCTTTTTTGGTTTAAGAATCGCAACTTTAGCTAAATACCCCCACATTTTAAGATAATTCAAAATAGGTTTCCTACCTTTCACATTTCATAAGGAATTTTCTTTGTTTTCTAGTGGGGTACTGTTACACTCTTACTCCAAGGTATGGAACTTAGAGTCCCACATCGGAAACATAAGCTTTTGGTGTGGGGTTTATATGGACTTTGGGCTCTCCTATCTCTTGGGCTAACTTTTAGGGTGAAGCTCACCCAAAGTTCGTATCAATTGGTATCAGAGTCTTCCACTATGTCTCCCAGTTGCAATCGAGCAGCGCGGGTGGTGACGCTGGCATTGTAGTAGTGACTACGGTTTGCAAATTACATTGCTGCGGAGCGTGGTGGAATGTAACGATCCTACTCCAAGGTATGGGACTTGGATTCTCACATCGTAAACATATGGTTCCGGTGTAAGGTTTATATGGACTTTGAGCTCTCCTACCTCACAGACTAGCTTTTGGGGCGAGCTCTCCCAAGGTTCGTATTAGGTACCTATTGATTATACAATTTGCCATTAATGACTTACCCCTGTAAATTTTGTGGTAAACCCAACGTCAGCAATCTCATTGAACTATGGAGCATAAGGAGCTATTTTTTGGTGTATAATACCAAACTCCAAGCTAAATTTCTCAAAAGGGCTATCATACTCATAGTTATCAAATGTGGATTGCGGCATGTCACGGCCAACCCCGAAAAACGCTATACGTTATAGCGGGTTGCGGTTACGGAAATAGCGGAATAGATATATGACAGAAATAATGATAAAAAGAAACATTTTTTAAAGGAAGAGATAGCAGGAGTGACAGAGAGAGACGCGGATAGACTAAAAAACCCTTAAATTTTTTCTGTTACACATTTAAATTTAGGACAAAATTGACATTTTGCCTTATTATAGCAATACGGCCATAATTTGGCCGCAAATGCGATCGCAATGGTCGCTATTGCGTTCCGGTGCGGCGCAGCGGGGTTTCTTGCGGAGAGGCACCGCAATGCCCATACGGCGCGGCTTGCGGCGCTATTGCGGCACAATTAACTACTATGATCATACTCACCCCATCAATCACTCAATATTTCTTTTGTCTTTTGATTTAACATTATTTGGCCATAACACATTGATGGGCCTGAAAATAAATATCCAAGCCCATTAGTTATCATTAGTTAGGATTAGTATATATAGATATTTTGGGTGAGGTTTTCTTTATGCATGAATTCAGTATTGGCTTATGGAGAAACTGGGGATCTCTAGGAGTTAAGATTTCTTGGTTTATTTTCTGCACTTTATCCTTGTAAGGAGCTTGTCTCCATTTATATTTTTGCAATTTCATATTAATAAAAGTAGGTTCCATCAATTTGATATCAGAGCATCTTCGATCCCGGAGGTGCTTTCTGGTCAAGATCTGAATAAAAAAAACAGGAATACATATCTACAAGGGTTCCAAAATTTTATGGAGAAGGAGACGATGCTTGGGGATGGCAAATTGCTATGGAACATTTTCAAGAAAAGAAAATAAGTGAAGAAGATGAACAATTGGCAGAAGTTCTGAATGGGCTTAGAGGATGTGCGCTCCACTGGTATAGGTGTTGGAATGGTCTCAATCCTAATGCAAATTTGTAGGATTTTACCAAAGCGTTATAAGTAAATATCTACCTGAGATTTTTTTGGTAAACGAAGAGGAAGAATTGGAGCATCTAGAACCAGCAGAGAAAGAAGAAACAGAAGCATAATCGAATGAAGAAAAAGAAGATGCAGAAGAAGAAAAAAAAAGAAAAAGAAGACAGAAGAAGAAAACAAGAGAGGAAGAAGAAGCCAGATCAAATAAAGCTGGAAAAAAAATCCAAGAAGAACAACAAGCGCAAGAAGACGAAGAATATCAAGAGGGAGATGAGGAGGTTGAGGCAGTGGTAAGGGAATACTGAGGTCTAATCTGCCCCGTTGAAACACCCAGATGACGAGGTAATGGCGGCAGTTTTCTTGAACGATATGAGGGAGGAGACTCTCACAGTGGCAGATCTGGGAAGAAGGAAGATGTAGGTGCAGAGGGTGGATCAACATGGAGTGGCTATTGGAAAAGCAGGCTAAGAGGTAGAAAATTGGGCCGTAATGCATTAGGAATCGGATTTACACAAGTTGGGCCAGGTCAAAATGGGTCTCAAATTAATAATCTGGGAATAGGAATCCAAAATAATGGAAACCCAGCAGCTTGTGACCCAATGTCCATGGTCAGCATTATTGATACAAATCCTAATCAAAATGGGGAAAACGACGATGACAAATCCGGGAAAGGCTTCGACCACGAATGGCGGCCAAGATCGGATAGGGGGATCCCACTTCCAGCGACTCAAGCAAGAAGAAAAGGACGACAGAAACTTGGGTTTCCGCATTTGCACGGACTCAATAATGGTTGGGTATGATTACAAGGTTGGAAGTCCATGGGTTTGCAAAGGACTACAATTTGTTTTTCTCGGTATAGCTGTCATTCCATACTAGATATATAGCTGTAGCTTCTTTAAATGTACCTGCATGTATCAGATACTTTCCTATACAATTTGTTACAGATCTGTTAGGTGTTAGCTGTCAATTAGTTAGATCATCACTCTATATATATATATTGATAGAGTGCACACTGTAGATTCAGATTACATAATACAATTCATACATTCTCTCTCTCTCTCTCTCTCTCTTCTCTCATCTATGGATTCTCTCAAGAACTCAAACATGGTATCAGAGCTCTCTTTCTGAGGGCCTGATCCATCTTTGTGCTCCACTATGTCTTCCGCATCGAACACCAACAACAACACTTCAACAGAAAATAGCGTTCCAGCACCTTCTAGGTCGAACAAAGATTCAACACAAATGGAGAATCGTTCACCACTTCTATTCAATCATCAAATCACTGTGAAGCTAACTGAAAACAACTATATGTTCTGGAATCAAATAGTCGAACCTATTATCACTTCACACCAACTTCATCGTCACCTGGTGAATCCAAAGATTCCAGTGCAGTTTGCTTCTGATGTAAATCGCGAGAACGAGATCCAGAATCCAGAGTATGTGCAATGGATTACACAAGATTCAATGTTACTGTCTTGGCTTCTGTCAACAATCTCAGAATCTGTTGTCAATGAGATTCTTGGAGTCAAATATGCTTACGAAGCTTGGGACAAGATACACAAGCTCTTTCATGGAGTGATGAAATCTAGATCTCGTTAACTACGCTCAGAACTAAGAACTATCAGAAAAGGTAACAGATCTGCTAAGGAATACTTGTCTCGAATCAAAAGCCTATGTGATTCATTGAAGGCTATAGGAAATCCAGTCACAAATGAAGATAGAACAGATTACATACTGGAAGGACTTCCAGTCGAGTACAATGCCTTCGTAACAACTGTTCATGGAAGAGAAAATCCTTACTCCGTTGAGGATCTTGGTATAGAGTTGATGACACATGAACAGATGCTGTTGAAACAGAGTGAATCCCTTCTTGACTCTGTCACTGTGAATGTGGCTCAAAAACAGAGCAACACTGCTGAAACAACTCCTCTGTTTGCCCCTGTTTTAGCGAATCAAGAACAGAGCACTGGTAAGGCTTCTGAACAGTTTGGTTTTGTTAATACTCTTCGTTCTAATGACTTCAATAGAGGACGAGGACGATATATTGGAAGAAATAATAGAGGTAGAGGTCGTGGGAATAGACAAAACGTTCATTGTCAGCTCTGTTACAAATATGGTCATGATGTGAGATCTTGCTGGCATCGTTTTGATGAAGACTTCACACCCACACTTCCACCTCCACAGAGTTCATCAACCGGTCAATTCTTTGCTCAAAATCAGACTCCACAAGTCCAACAGCGAAGTTATCAGTATGTTCGACCTGATTATCAGTATGTTCGTCCAGTTACTTCTGTACCTCAAGCTATGATGATTGTACGACCAGGATTGCTTCCAACTCCAGTCTCCTCTCCAGCTATTGAGTGGTATCCATACTCAGGTGCTTCACATCATGTCACTGCAAACCCAATGAACTTGATTCAGAGTCAACAACTAAGTGGTTCTGATCAGGTCATCATTGGTAATGGCCAAGGTTTGAACATTAAAGCAATTGGATCTTCAAGTTTTCTGTCACCTTGTGATTCTGATACAAGTTTGCATCTTAAAAACCTTTTGTTAGTTCCTTCCATTATGAAAAACCTTATGAGTGTCAGTCAATTTGCCAAAGACAATTGTGTTTACTTTGAATTTCATCCCAATGTTTGTTTTGTTAAATCACAGGTATCTCATAACATCCTTCTCCGAGGAGTGCTTGGAGATGATGGTCTGTATAAGTTCTCAGACATCTCTTTTCCTTTGAAATCTGCTTGCACTTTGACATCCACACCTTCTAGCTCAGACAACACCGTTTCTGGTGCTACTTCACAATGTAATCCTGCTCATAGTGTCAATAAAACTGTAAATCACACTGTTCAGTCTTGTAATAGTGATAGACAGTCATGTATGCCTTCTGATTCTGCATTTTTCTTATGGCATTGCCGTCTAGGGCATCCTAATCATGTAACCTTGACAAAGGTGCTTCACTCTTGTAATATTCCAGCTTCAAATAAAATTGTTAGTGAATTTTGTTCATCTTGTTGTCTTGGTAAGGCACATAGACTCCCCTCATATCCCTCTCTGTCCGAATATGATACCCCTTTTGCTCTACTTTATTGTGATCTTTGGGGACCAACTCCTTTTACATCAACCATGGGATACACTTATTACCTGTCAATTGTTGATGCCCATACCAGATACACTTGGATTTATTTACTGAAATAAAAATCTGATGCTTTTCCTACATTTAAACAATTTCACTCTTTGATAACAACTCAGTTTCAGCTACCTATTAAGGCATTACAAACAGATTGGGGTGGGGAATTCAGATCATTTTCTGATTATCTTAAACTCAATAGCATTATTCATAGAGTTGCATACCCACACACCCATCACCAAAATGGCGTTGTTGAACGTAAACATTGTCATATTGTTGAAACGGGACTGACATTACTGTCTCATGCTTCCTTACCACTAAAATTTTGGGATTATGCCTTTCTTTCAGCCGTGTACTTAATAAACAGATTGCCCACTGCTTCTTTACATTTTGATGATCCTTACACAAAATTGTTTAATCAAAAGCCCAACTATCAGTTTCTTAAAACCTTTGGGTGTGCATGTTTTCCATTTTTGAGACCTTACAATAGATACAAACTTGAGTTTCGTTCTCAAGAATGCTTGTTCCTTGGCTACTCCACAAATCACAAATGTTATATTTGTTTAAGTAGAGAGGGAAGAGTCTATATCTCTAAGGATGTTTTATTCAATGAATATAAATTTCCTTATCATTCTTGGACTGACACCAGAATTAGTCCCACTCCTCCAATCCTTCCTGTTTCTGCTCACATTCCTCTTGTGTCTCCTCCTTCCTCTACTCCCACTACTCACACTTTGTCTCCTGTACAGTCTCAATCACCATTGAGCTCTCCTTTGCAGTCCACCTCTCAATCTGTTTCCTCTTCTTCTTCTTCTTTTCACAGCCTTCTTCCTGCCCAAACAGTGTAGTCTTCTCCTGATCCCTCTTCCACTTTTTCTTCCTCAGTTTCTGAATATATTCCCCCAAACTCCTTACCAATAGTTCCACCTACACACTCTATTCAGACCAGATCTAAGACAGTAGCCAGATCCATTGCTCTCGTTGCTCATATTGAACCATCTACTGTGAAACAAGCTCTAACCAGTCCCCCTTGGTTTGAGGCCATGAAAGCTGAGTACAATGCCTTAATGACTAACAATACATGGACTCTTGTGTCTCTGCCTCCAAACAGGAATTCAATTGGCTGCAAATGGGTATTTAAGGTTAAAGAAAATCCTGATGGTTCAGTGAATAAATACAAGGCTAGACATGTGGCTAAGGGATTTCATCAAAAAGAAGGTTTTGACTACAATGAAACCTTTTCACCTGTAGTCAAACCTGTCACCATTCGAATAATGCTCACTCTTGCTCTCACTCACTCCTGGTCAATTAGGCAGCTGGATATTAATAATGCTTTTCTCAATGGTGACTTACAAGAAGATGTCTACATGTCACAACCCCCTGGATTTGAAAATTCTGATAAGAGCTTAGTTTGCAAGCTCAATAAGGCATTATATGGCCTTAAACAGGCTCCTAGAGCATGGTTTGACAAGCTCAAGGGTGCTTTAATTCAGTTTGGATTCCGGTCAAGCTGTTGTGACCCTTCCTTGTTCATTTCCAAGACATCTTCTCACTGCACTTACATCCTTGTACGTGTGGATGATATCATTGTGACTGGTACTAATGCTTCTTATATTCAGCAACTGATTCAGCAACTTCATTCTCAGTTTGCACTAAAGGGTCTTGGCAATCTTGATTACTTTCTCGGTGTTGAGGTGAAGCCTCATATTTCTGGTGGCTTGGTGCTGTCCCAGTCTAAATATCTACGTGATTTACTTACTCGGGCTGATATGTTTGATGCTAAAGGAATTTCTTCTCCCATGCCTTCTCACTGTAAGCTCTCAAGGTTTGGATCACACTATTTTTCAGATCCTCTTCTCTACAGGTCAATTGTGGGTGCTCTTCAGTATGCCACCATCACTCGCCCTGAAATTAGTTATGCTGTCAATAAGGTTTGCCAATTTATGGGACAGCCTTTGGATGCCCACTGGAAAATTGTGAAGAGAATTTTAAGATACTTAAAAGGGACTCTTACCTTCGGCCTTGTTCTTCAAAAGGCAAATCTCCAGCTTCCCTTTACTCTCACTGCTTACTGTGATGCAGATTGGGCAAGTGACCCTGATGACAGGCGTTCCACTTCAGGTGCAGCCCTCTTCTTGGGTCCTAATCTTGTCTCTTGGTGGTCCAAGAAGCAAACTCTTATAGCAAGGTCCACAACTGAAGCTGAATATAGAAGTTTAGCACTTACTTGTGCTGAAATCTTGTGGATTAAGTCTCTTCTTTGTGAATTACAAGTCTCCTTTGATACTCCCCATGTCTTCTGTGATAACCTTAGTACAGTGGCTCTCTCCCATAATCCTGTTCTGCATGCCCGCACAAAGCACATGGAACTGGATATCTTTTTTGTTCGAGAGAAAGTGCTTGCACATGAGATTATTGTCCATCATATTCCTGCCTCACATCAGCTGGCAGATACTTTGACAAAGCCTCTTCCTTCTGGACATTTTACAAATCTAAGAGCCAAACTCAGAGTTCTTGATTCAGTGACTCAAGATCCCTGAGTTTGCGGGGGTGTATTAGATATATAGTTGTAGCTTCTTTAAATGTACCTGCATGTATCAGATACTTTCCTATACAGTTTGTTACAGATCTATTAGGTGTTAGCTGTCAATTAGTTAGATCATCACTCTATATATATATATTGATAGAGTGCACACTGTAGATTCAGATTACATAATACAATTCATACATTCTCTCTCTCTCTTTCTCTCATCTATGGATTCTCTCAAGAACTCAAACATTCCAGACTTTTCTTTTTCAATTTAGGAGGAATGGATGTTGTTTTGGGGTATGTGTGGTTAGAGAGTTTAGGAGACATTCAAGTGAATTTTTGGGAATTGGTGTTATGCATACCAACAGATGGGGACATGGTGGAAATTAGGGGTAATCCCAAGCGGTTGGGTAAGGCATGGAAAAATAGAACAGAAGGATATTATATTGAATTGGGGTATTTGACAGCTGAGTTAACAGAAGCTGCATCATCGTTAACTGTTTCAAAAGTGCTACAAAAATTTCCAGGACTGTTACAAATTCCAACAAGCTTGCCTACGAGTAGAAAATGTGACAATCGAATTTTGTTGAAAGAAGGAGCAAATATACCCAATGACAGATCTTATACCTCAAGCACAACGAGATCTGTATGCATCAAGCAATGGGACCCCGGTGGAAGTTCTATCACACCACCTATCCTCTTTCTTCACCTTGAGAACAAGGTGAGTTTTAGAAGGGAAGTATTGATGGGCCTTAAAATTAATATCCAAGCCCATTAGTTAAGATTAGTATATATAGATATTTTGGGTGAGGTTTTCTTTATGCATGAATTCAGTATTAGCTTATGGAGAAATTGGGAATCTCTGGGAGTTGAGATTTCTGGGTTTATTTTCTACACTTTATCCTTGTAAGGAGCTTGTCTCCATTTATATTTTTGCAATTTCATATTAATAAAAGTAGGTTCTATCACACATATACCAAATAATAACCGTAATTTGACATAAGATAATACACAATTATCATGTCATTTATAACATCAAAATCATTGAAATAAAATCATACAATTTGTAATTAAATCAACTCAAAGATTTGACAACTTTGGTGGTCAACAAATGTTTCATACTTTAATTCCAAAATTCAAACATTTTGCAAACAATTACAAGATTTAGGATTTCACATTTAATCTCAATCCTATCATCACAACAAAGTGTATTAAAAGGCAAGAATTATCACTTGCCTAAATCATAAAATCACAATAAACATAGAGGCATTATACATATGAACACATCATATGCTCAAAATGCCACTGATTAAATAATTGCACAATAAATCAATCATACAAATAGAATATAAATATAGGTCAATTACCATTAAGAAGCAAACGTTATTCAACATTGCTTCAACCACAATTACACAAGTAATGGTTTATAATAACCAATAACATTCAATTCAAATATATGACCTTTTTATATATATTAAAATTTAAATGACAGCCATTCAGTGCCTGCACAATCATCATTCTTTCCAAATATTTCAATGTTATGCCCAGAATGATTCAATTCTTTTCGATCCATCAAATGCTAAACTATAGAAAGAAACCGACATTGGCTTCAGTATTAAGATCTTTCAATGAATTGATCAATCAAACACAAAACCCCTGTTTGTAAACACAGTCCACCAATTCAAAAGCATGCATTAAAAGCCTAAGGCTTTTATATAATCTATATGTTATCGTTTCATAGAGAAGACATCAAACATAAGCAATGTAATTTGCAAACCGTACGCAGCAAAGGCCACGAGATTATATTTTTCCCATACATAGAGTGAAATTTGCATCCAATGACTCCAAAAAGAAGCAATTGATCACCCATGGCATTTCAATATAGGAAAATGGAAAACACATATAGACAATAAACTGCACACATCATGTTGCGTTGCCCACTAAGCATGCATTTAATATAGATCAAAATAATACAAACTATTTATGGCATTCATCTTTTTGTTTGCTTATTACAACACTCATTAAAACCAAATGCCATTAAATTCAAAATTTTGAAAACCGTGAATTCAGAATTCAAGTAAAAGGTAATTGTAATACAAATCAACGACCATAGGTTCAAACAGTGTCTCCATTATGACATAAAACCCATTCAGTTTCATTTTAGCGCAAAAATCATCCCATGTAGGCATGTATACAACTGAAAAGAGGCATTAAATCATTAAAAGCAATCACTGTAGTAATTCCAAAACCAGAAGACACCTTTCGTCTAATTCAACTTGAGTGCCTTGGTACAAAAAAATTTAACTGGTCAATTGAAGAAAAATTTAACCGGCCCATATATTTTTCTATTTTTTTTCAAATTTTTTAAAACAGCAAAACGGCTCTTTCTATGACAAACATCAAGGGAGTTAGTTCCATTGAAAAACATCAAACTGTAATTTCCTTTTTCTTCAACAAAAATAGCCAACCCGATTCTTAATCATGGAATTAATCATTATTCTATCACCCAAAGGATAACGATGTGAATGCATACGTGGAGGTTTCTCACGGGTACATATAATTTCAAAACATAGATTAACTAAGAAAATTGCCTTAAGGGGGTGTTTGGTAGAGGGATCTTTTTGAGATTCCCAAAAACTGATATTGGGATTCTTATTTATCCACATTTAGTAGAGGGATTAAGAAAATTTTGAAAACCCAGAAGGATTTCACAAACCCATTTCCCAGACCGTGGAATTGAACTCTCGATCCGAAAATTCTACTAAAATTAGAATGTTCAGCACTTCAAAAATTGGCAAAAACCCATAAATGAAAACCCAAATTGGGTTCCAATTCCAAACCACGAAGGAATAGGGCAATGGATTGAGAATCTAGCAAAAAGACAGAAACTTGATCAAGAAATCAAACGAGGTAATGAGAGAAGAGAGGAAATGCGAAGAGTGAGGAACAAAGCTATGTAGAAAATTGCTCCATAAATTGTGCTTCAAGAAAAGATTGGAAATAGGGGTTATTTATGTAAAATGACCTTACATTCCCAATAATATTTGACAATCAACCAAACATAGATTCAGTAAACTTGAGTCAACATTCATGGTAATATTTTGACCTACCAAACAACATTTTGGTCACATTCACGGGAAATTCACTTTCTCACCATATTCCAGGGAATTATGATTCCCGAGGCATAAAAAAATCTATCCTCTACCAAACCCCCCCTAAGATTGTTATTGGTGGTAGTGCAAATATGTGTAGTGTGGAATAACAGGGAAAAACACAGACAAATATAGAACATAATGCAATCGCAGGAAACTAAGCAATATGCAAAGTGAAAAAATTGCAAGAAATTAAATCTGATCCCAATACTATATACTGTGTCCTTAAGACAATTTTGCCACCTCAACGGTGCCGAAGGTTTGTAGACAAATACCTCCTAGGACAAAACGAATTACCTTTGTTTCCACGGTGGCACAACCAAAAGAAACAACACCAACGGATACAAGGAACGCTTGATCAATAACAGATAGAGGCGAAAAATGAGAAATAATTTTGGCAAAGTGTCGATATGGAGTCAAGAAAAATAAGTTCTTTGAATTTATTGAATATTAGATATATAAGAGATGAACAGTCACTAGAGACATATCGAAGAGACACGACTATTCGGAAACGAAGAGACGCAATTGTTCAGATACGAAGAGGCGCAACTATTTGTTCCAACAACTTATTCATAACCACTTATCCAACAAGTTTTAACTCGCTCATTATCAACAATTCAACATTATCATTTAATTACTATCTCATCACATAACTGCTAGCTAAAGTGCACAGATATCTGGTTTATGTACCACGCAAAGGACATTTCTCAATTATTATGTCAAGAAAAGCAAGAGTAAACACATGCAAGAATTTAATACTCATTAAAGAAGCAATTGTGTCTAAGTTGGAGAGATGCCAGAACTTTTAGAATAACTCTATGTTTTTCCCACTTCTATGGTATATAATTTTCTTATTCCATTCTTACTCAAGCACAGCTATTTGATTTTATTGAGGTTTTCCTTTTAGTTTGCAGAAGGATTAGCAATCTTTACTATGTTACTAAGTTAAGGATCCCCAGTATCATATTTTTCCACCAAAATTCAATAAAGTAGTACCAAGCTGGAAATTTATTAAACCCAAAGGAAAACGTCTAATAAGTAAGAATAATGATAAAAATAAACAAACCTCAAAATTTAAAGCTAAAATATTTAAAACATATTCTTCTGCAGACTACGAATGATATATTCATATGATATTGTTTATGTGCTTGCAAATCAAAAGCAAATCTTACATATCCTGGTCACGCTCATTGGCAAGGGCAGTCTTGGCAATACATAGGAATGCAGCATCAACATTGTAGTCCTCTTTTGCCGATGTCTCAAAGTAGGGAATATTCCCTTTTGAAGTACACCAATCCTTTGCTTTCTTCTCAGAAACCTGCATAGAAGATATTTAGACCTTTATGCAGGAAAAAAGGAAATTTATAAGTGCAATATCATCTGCATACCACTCGACTGTTCCCACCATCAATATCAATCTTGTTTCCTAGCAATATAAAAGGAAATGTCCTTGGATCAGAAGGGTTTGCCTGCGCCACAAAACATAAAAATCTAATCAAAGCCTATCTTCACTGGGGAAAAAAAAGGGAAATTTATAGTGAAAGTGAAAGCTGTGGAATATCTGGAAATGGATCCTCTCGTGTTATTTGACATAACCATGTCACGTGAGAGGATCTCAACCATCAATCAACAAATCAATAGTGAAGATTTTGTAACTTCCTATCCCAATATTTGTTCTCTCGCTTCCCTTATCACCATTAATCCACCCTTGAATGGTTAGGATCCTCACACATGACATAGTCATGTTAAATAACACATGAGAGGATATACTCCTGCAATATTTTGAGAAGGAAAAAAGGTGTCCAAAAAGATGTCAAAGAATCAAAAGAAGTTAAGAGAGATAATTTAAGCAGCATTTCCAGGTGTCAAACTAGCCATCAGAACAAGCAAACATAAAACAACGATTCCAGCAAATTATGCACCCTCACTGAACAAACCATAATAAATTTACCAGTTCAACCAATTTAAATATCTGGAAGACTCAAATCCCTTCAAATAGAAAATTATTACAGTCCAATTACATAAACAAATTTTGGCTTGTGGTTGGAATCCTTCTACTGTTCATTTCTTCTTCTTATTCATTACTTTATCTTATTTTGGTTTTGGACAGCTTCACTTGAGTGAATTTCAGTGGCATCCCATAAAGAGTGAGCTAACTATTATTAGTTAGTGTTATATGCAAACAAATATGAGGGATAACTTTCTGGGAGCATTTACTCTTTTTGATCTGCAATGGGAGGATCTTCTAATGCAGTACTGAAATGGATAAAATATTAAAAAAAAAAAAAGTAGTACGGTCCTTAGTTACTGGAAACTTCGGCTAGAATATGCCAATTCTAAATTCTCAATGAGACACATCCCCAGTATATGTTAAAACTTAAAAATTTCTTTGCAAAGACTATTGTCAGTACCTCTTCCCAATGGAGACCACTTGAGTTGCATGAGATATTTTATATTTGGATTGTAGAAGGAAGCTATAACTATAATCAATTTTACCCTGCAGGCTGTTCAACATTTTGAATCCATCCAGGGAACATAGTTCTCAACCTTTAGGCTTTTCTAATATATCATCACTTAGACATGATTTTTTCTTCATGTATAAAAATAATTCATCGAGGGAATAAGAAATTTAAAAAACGAATTTTTTTGACAAAAGCAAAGAGAAAAAAGAAAGAAAAATAAACAGTCCCCATCTTTTAAAGAGTCAACTTAAAATGGGCAACAAATCTATCAAAAAGTACCCACAAATGAAACTCCCATAAAATATTGACAGAATCAACCAATATCAGACAAGAGAAAATAAAAGGGAACTGAAAATGTATCTGATATATTGCTTCTGTATTCTGGAATTACAGACACCAAAACCAGGGACAAAGGAAATTACAAATAGAAAGAGTAAATCTGTGATAGAAAATGGAAAATAACCAAACAACTTCTAGAGCAATTCAAGGAGCTCTGTGGCTCTCCCAATATCAGCCTATGTTGAGATATATAGTCCCACATTGGTTGTATGTGCAACTAATGTGAAGTTTATAAGGCCTTGGGCACTCCCACCCTTTGAGCTAGCTTTTAGGGTGGTGTATCCCAAGGTTCTTTACATGGTATCAGAGCCTCGGTGTACTGGGTTCGATCCTCACCGCCCCCCACTTTCTTTCTAGTGGAATTTCTTTCTTCGCACAGGTAGTTGGGCCTGTGCATTGTCCACCCTTCAAGTCCAATGGGCTCTCGTGTGAGGGGGCGTGTTGAGATATGTAGTCTCACATTGGTTGTATGTGCAACTAAAGTGGAGTTTATAAGGCCTTGGACACTCCCACCCTTTGAGCTAGCTTTTGGGGTGGTGTATCCCAAGGTTCTTAACAAGTTCTTTATATGGTATCAGAGCCTCGCCGCCCCCCACTTTCTCTTGTGGCGTTTCTTAGCACAGGTAGGCTGAGCCTGTTGCATCATCCACTCTTCAAGCTCAATGGGCTCTCGTGTGAGGGGGCGTGTTGAGATATATAGTCCCACATTGGTTATATGTGCAACTAATGTGAAGTTTATAAGGCCTTGGGAACTCCCACCCTTTGAGCTAGCTTTTGGGGAGGTGTATCCCAAGGTTCCTTAACATGGTATCAGAGCCTCGCCGCCCCCATTTTCTCTTGTGGCGTTTCTTAGCACAGGTAGGCTGAGCCTGTTGCATTGTCCACTCTTCAAGCCCAATGGGCTCTTGTGTGAGGAGGCGTGTTGAGATATATAGTCCCACATTAGTTGTATGTGCAACTAATGTGGAGTTTATAAGGCCTTGAGCACTCCCACCCTTTGAGCTAGCTTTTAGGGTGGTGTATCCCAAGGTTCTTTATAGCATAAATTCCACGATACCCCATCCAGAGAGCACCATTCATATTTAAAAACTTCCAATGCTTTTTCCATCTAGTTAGTTATCCACATCCAAACCAATTGCTTGCCCTTCCTCACTTGATTTAGCTGTTAGAATATTCTCCTTTAACAACCTTAATGCTAACTCAGCATGTGGGAGTGATTTCCTGTTTCTTTTCCTAGCATAAACCGTTAGCGGTCTAACAATACTCCAACCCCCCCCCCCCCCCCAAAAAAAAAAAAAACACAAAAAACAAAAAAAAACCTTCACCTTGTCCTCAAAGCAAAAATCAGGAAATTTGGTCAGCAATGAGAATAGATGATAATCGCATCCTCCAACATGTTCTAAGAAGAGGGTAAATGTTTCAACTTTAGTAGCACTTTAGTAGCAAAAGAAAAAGACTTGTGCCAATCAATTAAATCTTCAGGTTCCACTCGAAGCTCCCACTCTTCAATTAACACAGGAGGTAAGGGCTGGAAGTTTGTAGAAGGGGAAACAGCCTTCTTAAGAAGGGAAGAATGGAATACATGGTGGACCGAGGGTAGGTCCAAACCGTAAGCAGTCTCCCCAATTTTTCCCAAGACCTTAAATGGACCATAAAAGCGTGGGCTAAGCTTCTTATTGATCCTTTTAGCAAAGACTTTAAACGGTTAAGGTGACAACTTCAAGTACACCCAATCACCCTGCAAAAGAGATATCCCTACGATGGAGATCAGCTTGAACAATTTACTATTTTGGGCAGCAACCAAATTTTGATGTACGTCATTAAGAGCAGCATTTTATCCTCATTAAAATGCAGCATCACGCTCTTGCAACCAAATAGAATCCTCATCCACATTAGGAGAGAATCTGTGCTCTTTAAGTAAAGAAGGAGGATCACTCCCATATAAAGCTTTAAATGGGGTCATTCCATGGATACCTTAAATGAAGTGTTGTATCAAAACTCGGCCCAATATAGCATCTTAGGCCAAGTTTTGGGTCTTGGGCTACAATAGCATCTAAGGTATGTCACAAGGCAACGATTCACTACTTCGGTCTACCCATTGGAATCAGGGTGATAGGATGAACTATATTTCAATTGAGTGCCTGAGCATTTAAACAAGGTAGACAAAAACAAGCTCATAAAAACCTTCTCACGAACAAAAACTATTGATTTTGGGAATCTATGGAGGCGCATACTTCTTTTACAAAAACAACTCAGCCGCCTCCTTTGAATCATAAGGATGACAAAAGGAAAGAAAATGGGCATACTTTGTCAATTTGTCCATCACAACAAATATCACATCCACCCTGTGAGCTTCTGGTAAACCCCCAATTAAATCCATTGAAATTTCAGCCTAGATCTGAGTTGCAACAACGGCTGTTAAAGGCTAGCAAAAGATAGGTTATGGATCTTATGCTATTGGCAAACAACACACCCAGCCACATGCCCCTGAATATCTTTGTGCATTCCTTCCCAATAAATTATACCAGTTATTCGTTTATAACTCCTCAAATAGCAAGAATGTCCCTAAATCTAAGAATCGTGAAATTCTTTTAAAATAAGAGGTATGAACTACAAGGATTTAGGGATGACTAATCTGCTATTGTACAACAAACATCCCCCTTGGACCTAGGTTGTCAGTAGCGGCCCGTAGCGCCGCTAAACCGCTACCGTAGCGGGTAGCGGCGGTCGGCCGCTACAAACCGCGACGCTACGCGACATTCACCGTAGCGGAAGGTAGCGGCGTAGCGTAGCAGCAATACCTCTACCCGCTACACCCGCTACACCACTCCCATGTTGGAATTTGATGGAGAATCCGGAGATGATGATGATTTTCTTTATTAGTTCACTTCTTGTACTTGACTATTTGACAATTTTATTGTTCAGTTGTGTTTAATTTTGGATCCTTCCTTTATGTTCCTTGTATTTGACATTGATTGTGGAATTATGTGTTTGATTTTGTGTGACTTCTTATGTTTGAGCATTAATACTAAAAACGGTATTGCCTCGTTTCTTGACTGTTAGTATAATATATGTAGAATTAATACTTCACCGTAGCGGTAATACCGCTACCCGCTACACCGCTATACCATTTTCGGGGTCGGCCGCTACCGGCCGCTAACTGCTATTGACAACTATGCCTTGGACAAAGAAACCAAAGAGGAATCCATAGAAAGGTCATGAATAATTCCACTAAGTTGTAAATCAGAAAATACTTCATCATCTAATTCAGTCAATTGTGGCAACTCTTAACTCAGTTAAAGCAGAAAATTGCATTCTTCTAGGTAAAGCAGAAAATACTTCATCATCACCATTAATTTTTTTTCTCTTTCTTTTTTTTTTGATTTACCTTATGCTTATTTAATTCCACAAGTGGAGGCGATGAGGATCGAACGCATGACCTTTTGTGGTCAAGGTAGCTCTGATACCTCTGTCAGACGGGTCTAAGGGGAGATCGTGGCGGGGACAACCACCAAGGGGCTAAGGCTACACCAACTGTAGCAAGTGGGTCTGATACCATATCGCAACCCAAAACCTTAAGGCGTTGAATGAGGGCCTTTTTAATAGTTTACATTATTTTCTAACACATCCCCTCACGTAAGAACCCTTTGGGTTTGAAGCGTGGATATTGCATAAGCCCAATTTTTTTCTTTTTTTTTTTGGTTTACCTTATGCTTATTTAATTCCACAACTGGGGGGCAGTGAGGATCGAACTCTTGACCTTGTGATCAAGGTAGCTCTGATACCATGTAAAGAATTATTTCAACCCAAAACCTTAAGGTGTTGGGTGAGGTTACATTAATGATTTTATATATCTCTAACACGCCCTCTCAAGGTAGCTCTGATAACATTTAAAGAACCAATTCAACCCAAAAACTTAAACTGGTGGGTAAGGCTACATTAACGGTTTTTATATTATTCTCTAATAGAGTTTATCAAACCAGGCCCTTGGTGCCTGTTTTAAACCATAGAGAGCCTTGTGTAACCTGCAAACAAGAGACTTGTTAGAAGATTCAAACCCAGGAGGTTGTTGCATGTACACCTCTTCCTCTGAGATGCCATTGAGAAAGGCATTGTTGACATTTGATTGTTTTAGTTTTCAAATAGCAACAGTGAGGATGGTTTGAATGGTGATAGGCTTCACAACCGGAGAGAATGTTTTAGTGTAGTTGAAGCCAGCTTGTTGATGGAAACCTTTGGCCACTAATCTGGCCTTATATCTCCTAATGGAGGCATCTAGGTTTTCCTTAATCCGAAAGACCCACTTGCAGCCAATGGCCTTCCTATTTGGGGGAAGAGGAACCAAGGTCCAAGTAGAGTTTGCTCGTAGTGCACCGAATTCAGATTGCATGGCAGTAAACCAATTTGGATTGGCCAAAGCCTGTTTAATTGAAGTAGGTTCAAGGGAAGTCAGAAGTATGTGAGGTATGGGAGCAGTTTTGGAGCGAGTGGTGATAGAGTGAGTAGGAGAAGAATGGAAGGGACCAGAGGGTACATACTCAGAACCAGAACTGGTGCTAGAAGAAGAGATGGGACTAAGTGAAGCTGAATTAGGAGAAGATGAGGGAAGACCTGGACTTGAAGGTGACAGATCACTGATGGAATGTGAAGTACTTGCAGCATTGGAGGAAGGTGAGGGTGATACTGCTGGACTGGATGATTCTGAACAGGAAAGAGATGACCTGGAAGCTGGAAGAAGAGAGTCACACTGCTGTAGAGAAGAATCACTACTGGAATGGGGTAAACCAGCTGCATCCGAGTGAGAATTCTGAGATGATGGTGCTGAACTGGGTGAAACAGGAGGTGACCTTTGCTGACTAGAGATGATGGGATCTGAACAAAGAATTGTAGAAGGTACCAAAGGAATTAAATTGGTAATTTGCTGTGAGGTTGGACTGGCAGTGTTGGAGGAACTTGAGTTGGACCAGGAAGAGTATGGAATTTGGTCTCATTAAAGAGGACATCCTTTGAAATAAACAATCGATCAGAGGAGTTGAGACATTTATAGCCTTTGTGATTAGGAGAGTAGCCAAGAATATGCACTCATTGCTTTTAAATTCCAACCTATGATTGTTATATGGTCTCAAGAAAAGGAAACATGCACAACCAAAGACCTATAGACTTTTATAGTCAGGTGTGGTTTTAAAAAGCTTAGTGAAAGGTACTTCAAAGTTCAAGGCAACTGTGGGAAGATAGTTTATGAGATAGACAGCTGAGGTAAAGGCATGATCCCAAAACTTGATGGGCAAAGAAGCATGAGCAAGCAAGGTAAGACCAGCTTCCACAATGTGTCGATGTTTCCTCTCAACCACCCAATTTTAATGGCGAGTGTGAGGACAAGTAATTCTATGAACAATGCCCAGCTGTTTCAAAAGTTGATGAAAAGAACGAAACTCTCTTCCCCAGTCAGTTTGGAGGGCTTTTATAGAAAACTAAAAAATATTTGAGACGAGCTTGAAATTGAGAAAAAATTTATTAAAGCTTAGACTTTTGTTTTAGAGGGTAAATCCAAGTATACCTGGAGTGAGCATCTACAAAGGATATATAATATGTAAAGCCCAAGGTGGATTTAACTGGGGCAGGACCCCATAAGTCACTAAAGACCAAATCAAAAGGATTTTATAAATTTTCAAAAAAAAAAAAAAAAAGATTTTTCATAGATTTTAGTTGAGGGAGGTGAATGCAATATGTGAATTTCACCCAAACAGCATGCTGAACAAAATTCAATGTCAGTTTTATTAGGAATAGGAACATTACAGGACTTCAGAACAACATTGAGGATGTGTTGTGACATGATGAGAGGCTCCTGAGTCTGGATACCACTCTATGGCTTGAATATTTGATGGAGTTGGTAGAATTCCTTGCCCTTGTAAAGCAACATTGCATTGTTGTTGAGGAGAGTTTTGCGGTTGATTCGCAGTGAGCAGAACTTGAGGAGGATTTGTAGGAGGTCGAACATACTAGTATGGTCTTTGAAAATAGGACTGAGCAGACGGAAAATACTGAGGAGCTTCAGGTGGAGGTAGTTCAGGCATAAAATCTTCATCAAACCTGTGCCAACAGTTCTGAACTCCATGTCCAAATTTGTAGCAGAGTTGACATTGCAAGTTGTTGTGTCCACGACCTCTTCCACCTTTGTTGTTTCGGATAAAAGGCCTTCCTCTTCCTCTACCAGTACAATAGTGCCTCCGATTGGTCAGGTTCTGATCCTGATTCTGCTGAATAACACCAAAAGAAGCTCTGCTAGGCGCGAATCCATCTTTCTGATAAGTGGAAGTTGTTTGTACAACATTTACAGTCATAGATTCTGAAAGGAGAGTCTCATTTTGTCTTGCAGGCATCATTTCATGAGACAATAGTTCAACTCTCAAATCATAGAGAATAGGGATTCTCACACGCTCTAACAGAGGTGACAAACGCGTTGAACTCTGCAGGGAGTCCAGAAAGGATTATCTCAGTCTATTCTTCAACTGATACAGGGCTTTTGACAACCTTCAGTTCATCACACAACGATTTGAAACGTCTGAGATACTCAGTAATAGATCGTCCACCATCTTTTATGGTGCGAAGCTCAGATCTGAGTTGATGAGCTTTGGATTTCATCATTCCTTGGAATAACTTGTGGATCTGCTCCCACGCTTCATACGCATGGCTAACGCCTAAGATCTCGTTCAGCATTTCTTCAGAGATCGTCGATAGAAGCCAAGAAAGGAGCATCTAGTCTTTACGCAGACATTCAGTATACGAAGGATTAGTTACTCCATCAACACGATCTTGCCCTGACTTGTATTGGAGCAGAATTTTAAGGTTAACAAGGAAGTGTTGGAGTTGATGAGATGTGATTACAAGTTCTACAACCTGATTCCGAAGAAGAAAATTGCTTTCTCTCAGCTTCAAAGAGATCTGATGGTTGAACAGTGACGGAGATGATGAACGATTCTACGTTGCTGTGTTTCCGGTTGAAGACGAAGATGGAGAAGGTGATGCGGAAGACATGATGAACGTAGCTTGTATCAAGCCCTCAGAGAGAGCTCTGATACCATCAAAGAAACCAAAGGAAAATGAAGAAAGGAGAAAGAAAGTGCAGAGAGAAAAGAGGAGAGAGAAAGTTGAACAATTCTGATATTTTTAATTATGATTCAGGATGCTTACACATGAGCTCTTTATGGAGCTAAGCTAAAATGCCTCGTCACTAATTCTGCTCTAACAGAATTAGTTTCACTAACTAATTACACTTAGACAATTACAAATATATCCTCGACAGCTATTACAAATATACCCCTATACTTTACTCTAATAATAGCAAACAGAATACATCGCAGCGGAACTTTGCTCTTCTTTTTCTGAAAACCCTTTCTAAGCAACCAACAAAAATTCTTTCAACTGTGCCAAGCATACACAGACTACCTCTCAAAGCAAACAATTTAACAACAAACTCTTGAGTCTTAGGACAAGAAAAAAATGAATTGAAAGTGACAAGCCTCAGAACAGTAGGAAATATCAGGTCTTCTCTATTGTCTCAAATCATTAGCATTAATCATATTATATACCATAGACAAAACAAGAGTTCAGATCTTGGATGAAATATGAGAGTTTAAATAAAATAGAAACAGGACACTTATTATGCTAAGAATGCAAAATTAAATAATTCTGCGAGGAGTAGGAGGGACCCCAAAAATATATATAAGCATTTCAGAGCACCCCCCCCCCCCCTTCTCTCCCTCTTTCCCCCACCCAAAAAAATAAATAAAAAATCTCCAAGCTTAAAACATGATTGACAGCAAAGAGAAGACAAGCAATCAATACATGAGTTGCAATATGCCATATGCTCTTATGAAGGAAGACTAATTATGCTAGGATGCTTGGAATCAATCTCTCTCCAGAACAAAAACTAAATATTATAATACAGGTCCAAGACAAGTAAAAAAAAAAAAAAACAAAATATAGCTTTGTTCTTCCTTTGGTTTAACCTTAAAAAAAAATCATGTCAGATGCAACAAGTGACTCAACAAACTGTTGAAGATCGTAAAGCTAAAGCAAAGTCAAGGTCATCACATATCCATATATACTTAACAGAAACAAGCTATGTGAAATAATTGTAATCAATTCAACTTCAATTACTACTTTTTGGATCAAGATTTAGACCTAATTAGGAACACTAACCCAACACATTAAGAAAGGAACCATAGCTACAACCTCTACGGTGCATGAACCAACTTAACTTCAGAATCAGCTTGTCCAACAAGCCTCAAAAGCACACAAAGGAAAGTCATTCTTAATACTTATAGCCTAATTTTTTCAAGTCAAAGTTTGGAAGCGTAGAAGGAACAAGGCTATCATGCAAATCATCAAGAGTAACAAAAGTAGAGAAGTAGACAAGACATAGAGAACCTGTTTGAGAAACTCCTCATGCCAGTTGTCAAGGGTATCAAACGATTTCATGACATTAACATCATAGACTAGGACACAGCAATCTGCCCCTCTATAAAATGCAACTCCAAGACTTTGAAATCTCTCTTGCCCTGCAGTGTCCCATATCTACCAACCAGACATATAAGGCATTGAAATACACACAATTTACATAATACTCTTTAAAACAAAAACAAAAAAGAATACTGAAATACCATTGAAATAGAAAACCCACTTGTAGAGTGACGAGTCTGTCATCAATCTGGAGTTCTTTAGTGACAAAATCAGCACCAATTGTAGCTTTATATTGCTGACTAAACTTCTTATGCACATATCTATACAAGTAGTTATGGTCCACATACGCGAATTTCAAGCAAGGAAAGAAGCACAAAAATAACCTTAAATTGATTTTAAACAAATAATTATAACTTTAACAAAAGCAGAAAATTTTAAAGAAACGAAGTAGTATGTAGTATGTGCCATTAAATGTGTAGTCATACCACCTTAGCTATAAGGGTTATCGCAGCCAAGAAGTAAGAATTTATTTAAACATTAAGTGTAGACCTCAATGGCCAGAATTTACCAAGAATTCAAGTATTGTGGTTGGATAAGAGAAAATGATAGGGACCACTCCAACATCCAACAGTCATTAAGTACACCAACTCATTGAGTAACTTGAATTTTAATGATGCACAGTCAAATTTCTCTAACAATGCGACACACCAAAACTTTAAAGAAACCAAATCAAGCATCAAATTAACGCAACAAGCAAAATTGTTACAACAACAACAAAAAAAGTACATACAAATGTGAACCAATTTTGCTCACAACACTATACAAAAGAAAATTAATACAGTAAATTCATAACCAAAGATGAAAGATACTGATTCATCAAGGAGGTCTTTCCAACCCTAACAAAAACGAAATGAGTGATAAGAGAATTGAAAAGTCGTTGATGGAGAGAAGAGAAACCCTAGGAAGAAACGTACCCACTGTCGCCGAGAACGATGACCTTAAGCAAGGTTCGCCTGCGCAATGACATGCTTATTCTTGTTAATATTGTTATTAAGGATTGAGGGTTCGCCTTTTCGCTTATGCTTTCTTTGCCTGGGCGCTCTTGCCTTTTGTAATTGATTCGTCAAACGCAGCTTTGTTTAGAGAGAAAAAATACAAGGGGAAAGGGGCGCCAATTTCGATCGCTCTCAGCAATCCCACAATTATAGTGTAAATGTATAAAAAATATGGAGTATGCCTGACGTATTACAAGTTTGGTATTATTTATATTCAAAAAATAAAAATTTTGGTTTAGGCTTGTTAGTTTGTTTAAGCCTATTAAACATTCAATATTTAAAAGAATAATTAAAATAATATTATTTTATTATTTAAAATTATTAAATAATAATTTTATTTATTATACTTTAAATAAATAATATGATATAGGCCGGCTTGTAGGCTTATAGGCCCGACATATACAAAAAAATTTATGGCCTATTTTCTAAATTGGTTTTTTTAAAAGCCTAGACGTATTCTATTTTATTACATATAATAGGCTAAGTCTGGCTTAATATAGGTTAGATCGTAGGCCCCTGTAGGCCGGTCTATTCTATTTACACCCCTACCCACAGTACTGGTATATTCTCTTCTTTTTTGTAATTAACAATACTGGTATATTGTACTATTTGTTTAATATGTCATCTTAATTAATCAAAATTATTATATTATATAGTGAGAGAAATAAAAATTATGATTGCAGAAAATAAGAGATTTTTTAATTTAAATATTAAATAAAAATACTAGTTTTAAATAAAAATTATTTTTTAGAAAGATAAATATTTTCCTTTTATTTATTTCTTATTAAGTGAATTAATAAGATATGATAAGTTTAAAATATTGGCTAATTTTATCCTATTTATAACAGTATTTGTAGATAGGATAAAATGAGTCAATAGACATAATAAATTTATCGTACTTTGTTAGTTCGCAAATAATGGATAAATAGTATTCGGATATGATATAAGTAGATAAAAATATTTTTTAAAATATACTTTTTTTAATTTTTTGAAAAATAAATATTTTTATTTTATAAATTAGGTTGTATTATAAATTATGAAAAAATTTAATAGTAATAATTTTAAATAAAATACATAAAATAACTTCCAAAATTTCTAAAAACATATATATCTTTACCAACTAAAAAGGTTATGAAGACATGTATAAAAAAAAAGGTTATGAAGGCAATTTGAACGTAGGCATTATACTAGATAAAGTTAAAAGTTCTAACATCCTTCCACAAATTTTAAAAGTAACAAAAACTAAATCTGTCTATTTATACTTATGCCACATTTCATTAATGAATCTCAGTTGCCATAATAAACCCACATTTTATGTCAACTTAATGGTCATGTCCTACTAAACGCATATATGGCTTGATGTATACATTCAAACAGTTTGTAAGTGAAGGACAATTACCATATCTTGTCTTTAGCTCTCCAAGATTAGTTGGAAAGCACTTACTCAATGATCGGCAAAAAAATTTATTTATTATAATTTAATTAAATAATTACGCAAATATCACAGTTTGAGAAATATTTACGCATCTATTGCACACTGTGACGTTCCTTTTGGGCGTCACATGTAATGCCCCACTGGGGCGTCTCTCGTGGAGGGGAAGACGCCCAAATGGGGCGTCTCTCATGAGGTGGTGACACGTGTCACTTGTTTTTCCAAAAAGAAATTTAATTTAATCATAAAACTTCTAAAGGCCATAACTTTTGACTCGAGTATCCAAATCAGGTAATTCTTTTTTTGATTCCACGTAACTTTTCGAGATCTACGCAATGACATATCATTTGATATATTTTATTTCTCACCAACATAATTTAAATTTAAATCAGGTAATCCTTCTTCCTTAGATATTTAGAATATTTATTTAATTATTTCCTTTATTAATACAGATTTTTCAAATTGATTTTTGAGTTTAAATCACAAATCAAATCTTTATTTTGTTTTCCTTATTAATAATAATTGTTACTTTTAATTAAAATCACAAACCAAATTTTTTTATAATAAAAAAAAATTTAATTTAAATCACACATCAAATCTTGATTTATATTTTGTATTAAATCACAAACGTAAAACTTAGAGGCTTCTGAGTTTAAAAATATGACACGTGTCAAAACCTAACACATCACCAATCACGTCTAAATTGGGTTTCAATCAAGAGGAAATCACGCCTAATTTAGGTAATTTTATTTTTGAAAAACATTCATAAGCCATCATTAATTTCAAACCACGAATAATAACCCAGAAGCTTATAGCATTAATCATTAATTTTAAAAATAATATCCTTCTTCCTTAGAAATTTATAATATTTATTTAATTATTTTCTTTATTTCTACAGATTTTTCAAATTGATTTTTTAGTTTAAATCACAAATCAAATCTTTATTTTGTTTTCCTTATTAATAATAATTTTTTTTTATTTTGAATTTAAATCACAAACCAAAATTTTGTTATAATAAAGAAAATTATTATAAAAAAAATTTAAATCACAAATCAAAATTTTAAATTATTTTTTTATATTAAATCACAAATCCAGAACTCAGAGGCTTCTGGGTTTAACCGCTCTTATAATACCATTCTTGCAAATTAAAATTGTGCCTTTGAGAAATAAAATATGTCAAATGAGATGTGATTGCGTAGATTTCGAAAAGTTATGTGGAATCAAAAAAAGAATTATCTAATTTGGATACTTGAGTCAAAAGTTATGGCCTTTAGAAGTTTTATGATTAAATTAATTTTTTTTTTGGAAAAACAAGTGACACGTGTCACCACCTCACGAGAGACGCCCCATTTGGGCGTCTTCCCCTCATAAGAGACACCCCAGTGGGGCGTCACATGTAATGCCCAAAAGGGACGTCACAGTGTGCAATAGATGCGTAAATATTTTCCAAACTGTAATATTTGTGTAATTATTTAATTGAATTGCAATAAATAAATTTTTTTGCCCTCAATGATCTCTCAAAAGAAAAATATGATAGAAGGGCTAATTAGGCTGATAAATTTTAATAAGCTCTAGTGAAAATCTTGGAGATTGACAATCCAAGTATTTTGATGGCAGAACTGAAATCCATAAACTTTCTAAGGATTAAGGTATATTAGGAGTTAGGACAATACATACACACAAAATACTACTACCTTTTAGACTTGGGTTGTCACCCTATTTTCTAATAAATCCTATAGCATATAATCATTTTAATTTCCGATTCCTGAAAAAAGTAATTGTCTATTCAAGGCTTTCTTCTACATACTTTTTGTATATACATGTAATTTTATATGTACACGGATAAAAACAAATTCCTTTCCTCCATTTAGGCATCTAATAATTGTGACTCAAATGAAAATGATGTTTCATAGATTTTTAACTACCATTATTAGTTTACATCCAAAACAAATAAAACAAAACTAGATGAGTTGCTTCTTATTGCAAATCTGTGGGTTATATGAGTTCCTTCTAGTTCTAGACCTTTCTCCAAAATCTTATAGATTCATATTAAAGGGTCATATCCAATAAAGGAAATATTGTTAGCAATTCAAAACAACAAATACTGAGCTTACCCTCATCATACATGCATATCATCTATGTTGCACCACGGGACACGAGACATGAGATACGACACTCCGACACGTTAATTCTAAAAAATATTAAATTTCGACATGTTAGGACATGTTTTGATATTATATAATATTTTTAATTTATGTAATGTATATTATATTTAATATTCAATAATTTAACATAAAAATAAAGATAAACTTATAATACCCATCAATTTTGCAAATAAACATAAGATATCTCAAATGTTTATATTAAACTCAATGAAATGGTAATCGTAATCCAATGAATCTAATAGTTGGAATTCAAAATGCAACGCAACGTAACCTTTGAATATTTTTTGAGTCTTTGCAACGAGTATTGTAGTGTCGGGAAGTGTCAGAGTGTCGGTGAGTGTCGGACACGACATGTCAGGATTTTTGAAGTGTTAGTGCTTCATAGCATATCATTGAGGAATGTTGATTTGTCATTAGGGGTGAGCAAAAGAACAAAAAAATTGAACTCAACTGCACTTAAAATAATTGGTTTTTAAAAACCAGTTCATGAATCGAACTGGTTTTTCAAGAATCGAACCGAACCGAACCGTTTTATTATTTTATTTCTTTTATTTTTTTATTTTTTCTTTTATTTTCAGAATAGATTCGACCCGAACTGATTCTAAATCAAACTTTTTTCGAATCAAACCGAACCGTTTAAACCAATTTGGTTTAGTTCCTCAAAAAATTCAGTTTAATTTGACCCATGCTTACCCCTATTTGTCACAAACCTTTACAATCCAATCAACCTACTGGTAACCTGCAACATCTATTTTGCTAAACCTCTTTAGTGTATTAGGCTAATAATCCTCCATAAAAAAATTTCAAGATATTATATTCTAATTCAAAGAAATTCTTATGTTTTTTTATGGTAGGGTAAAACCTCAGTTAATCCTAACCTATATTACCAAAATCTCATAGGATTTAGTTAATTTTTAAGTTTAAGATTTAAATTTCTTCTCTATGAATGAATAATCAAAAATCAAAAGAAGCAAAATATGAAAAAACTGAAGTGGTATAGGAATGAGTTGTAGATACAAGGTATGTTTTGATGATAACAAAATGAAAACAACAAAAAGAGAAGAGCATTGATCAAGAGCAAAAAAGCATCAGCTATGTGTAATAATTGAAGATGCATGTTGGAGCAACAAGGAAGAATAAGAGGAGAAAAACCAATATCAAAGCAACAACCAAGGACAACATCTAAGAGAAGCTCAATATACAAGCATGATGAAAGAGGATCAAAACCAACAAGTAAAAACATCAAGCTCAAGTGAAGAATCAATATCCAAGATCGAATGCAACAAGCTAAGTCCAATTCCTTATTAGAATACATTTTTAGAACTTAGATATGATTGTAAAAGTAAATTGTAAATTGCATTGCATGAGCTCAAAGTTTTTCTCAAAGTAAATGTGTTTTTCAAATTGCATAATCCATGACCTTTAAATACTTGAAAGAAATTTGAAAAACCTATGGAAAATATCCTTGACATATTTTATAACTTCAAAACATATTTATCAAGTCAAGATCGTTCATAAAAAGTGATTGAAATCCATTTTGAAACAAATATCTTTCATATCGAGTCAAGATTTCCATAAAGCTATCTACCAGCAAATTTTTCGCATCAAATATGATGGATTTCGATCTTGTGTTGTAGATCTCTCTCTTATCTTTCCAACGAGACCAAGATCACATCAATCCCACAAGAATAGCTAAAGTTATCCCCAAAATATAAAACAATGTTCTTGTTGTCAAATTTTCAACCTTCAACAGGTTGGGAATCGATTCCCTGCAGATGGGAATCGATGACCCTATGTGGTAATTGATTATCTATCTATGGGAATCGATTCCCTCTTTCTGGAAAGGTCGGGAATCGATTTTCCAAGAATAAGAATCGATTCCCTATACGACAGAAAGCCTGTAACAGCTATAAATAGCTAGTTTTGGGAAAAATCACTATATATACATTCTCAACAGCCCTAAAATGGATTGATCACTAATCCTACACATCTTACGTATAATTTGAGAGCTTCTACACTATTATTGCATATTATTTCATATATTTCAAGACACCACTTTAGTCACTTTTTCCTTGTCTTCTTCATCCATATGCTGGCCAAAAATGTGGAGACCATTGGAAGGAGCTTGAGACTTCTACTTTGAGTTCCACTTACTTTTAGTTGTAGGTTTCAACATGAAAGTTGTTCCCCATACCCCTTTATCTCATCAGACTATTTATCCAATGCACATCAAATATAAGATAGGATATGTGCTTACAAGCCTCCTATCATTTTTTTACTTTTATCCAGCCCTCTTATCATATTCGGCCCACCAAACATGTAACATCCACTATAATCAGCTAGAATAGAGGATAACATATTACTTCTTAATTCTTATTTTAAATCAAAGAGTATAAGATTCTCACCCAGTGGATATAAAATAAAGCATATGATAAAATACACTTAAAATTTAATTATGCATATAACTGAGTCAAATACATTGATTTCTTATCTCTGAATTATTTTACATCAAGTAGGAACTTTAACTAAGCTTGTATACACAATCTTCATGAACTTCATACAGTCCTCAAAATCTTTAATCATGATACTTCATCCTACTCCAATGATACATATACTGGCATGTTTACTCTGTGGAAAAGTTAGCATAAAAACAAAGGTACGTGAGATAAATCTCAGTTATATTGGGGTTTTCGAACTATAACCAATCTAAGAAAATAGTAACTTAAATAACAACCATATAAAAATATGAAATCTTAAAACTTTTAAAGCCCAGACCTTTGTGGGCTTATACGTACAAATATATAAAGGAACATGTAGTCTTTAACTAAAATGACTAAAACTCAAACCTTTGTGAGCACCCAAACCTTTGTGGATTCTGTATATGAAAGGTTTTATATGGCAAAACTCAAGCCATGATAAGGCATCTGATGCACCCGAGCTGACTGACTTGGATATGATTTTTCTATAATTTATTCCATAGCTTAGGGCTTTTCACTAATTGTTAATTATTTCCTTTTTTGTTATTTTTATATTATGTTTGAGTGTGCATTGATTGTGCATTATCTCATTTGATTGCGCATGATTATAGTTATTTACTTTTTTGTTATTTTATTTTGCCTATTTAAGTCTTGGAGAACCTTATTATTATTAGGTTGTTTTTGGTTAAAGAAAATTAAGAAAAGAGAAATTTATTTTTTCGCAATCCTTATTTCGTTTTTTCTTTCTATTTTGCCAATTGGTTACTGTTTCGACATTATTTGGTAATCAGAGCTCTGGTTGTCACATAAATGGATGAACATAACAATGGCGGTTGAGGTCGAGGTCGTGGACGAAAAGGTTGAGGCGACGACGGCGGTAGCGGGCATGGTAACACCCTTAACGGCGATGACGAACAACCACACATCGACGTGCGAAACACCGTAATTGTAGCAATGGCTGCTACAATGGCAGAACAAGGTAAATGAATTCAGGAGCTCGAACAACTGTTTGCCCAAACACAGTTGGACGAGTCAGATGAAGGATGAGAATCTGAAAGATCATCTCATAAGGAGGAAAGGAGATTCTGGAACTGGAACTAGGAGCGACGAGGACGAAGTCAACCTGGAAATCAATCTTTCTTGCTAATATTGGGGTGAAGATTGAGATCCCGAAATTCAAGGGTACCACTCATCCAGATGAGTTTATCGACGGGTTACACACCGTTGAAAAGGTCTTTGACATCACAGACTTGATAGAAGACCATATGGTCCCGATCTATGATGAATCTGATGAAGAGCAAGATGATGAGAATCCTATTATGGATACTCCAGTTTATGACAAGTTCCCTATCTATGATAAGTATGATTGGGAGCAAAACAATGAGAATCCAGAGGTGGAAGAAATCTCTTGTAGTGATTTCAGTGGAAAGTCAGCTATTAGAAATTTTAATATCTTTGACAAAGATAAAGTTCTACCCAAAGATATCATGCGAAATGATCTTTCATTCAAGAAGTCTTTAGTTTGCAAGCAATATTATAAATTTCGGGACAACGAGCATAACAACCTTATGCTCCATGGAGATAAAGATTTATCTTTTGGTAAAAGTTTAATTGTAGACCGTCAAGGACAATGGGACTTGCTGGTACATCAGACAAAATTTTCCAATGACGGATCACATATATGATCATTGAACCAAACTGTGGGCAATAGTCTTTTTGGAATAGTTTATGGGTTTTGTCCACTTACTCCCTTAGAAGAACTCGTAATATTTCTAGTTCCCAAGCAGTTTAATACGAATGCAGATGAGTGTATCAAGAAAGAATTGCATTCACAAGTCCTAATCTTAATTAGGGAATTTGGTGATATTGTACCAGAAGAGTTGCCACCTGGGTTACCACCTAAAGAAGTTGATATCAATGAAGACGAAGCAAATTCAAGGGCGAATCTTTTCCTAGCAGGGGAGGGTAATGCACCCGAGCTGACTGACTTGGATATGATTTTTCTATAATTTATTCCATAGTTTAAGGCTTTTTACTAATTGTTAATTATTTTCCTTTTTGTTATTTTTTATATTATTTTTGAGTGTGCGTTATCTCCTTTGACTGCACATGATTATAGTTATTTACTTTTTTGTTATTTTATTTTGCCTATTTAAGGCTTGGAGAACCCTATTATTATTAGGTTATTTTTGGTTAAAGAAAATTAAGAAAAGAGAAATAGTGTTTTCTCGCAATCATTGTTTTATTTTTCTTTCTGTTTAGCCAATTAGTTACTGTTTCAGCATTAAATGATGCCGAAAGCGCATAGAAAAGTGGCTAAACAAAAAGTTAGGATTTTTATAAAAGAGTAACCCTTCGATTCTCAATTTCTAATTATCAAATAACAAAATTCAACTCTTAGAATAAGGGACATAAGCACCCTTTTATAGACTAATTACAAATAGATTCAAAATTCTAAATCTAAAATTCTAAAAATAATAAAACTTCCTAAAATAAATATAACAGTAATTAATATCTAAAAATAAATAAAAAATTATAAATAAAAAATTCAAAATACATCCCAAATCTTTAATCTCAAATCATGCCAAATATGTTGCTTTTCTTTTCTTCCCAAACAAATCACAATCACATCTACTGCTTTACTGGGACTTGGATTCGATTGTAATTTGTTATATTTCAAATCATTGCCTCTTTCAACAATTGGGTCATACTTATTGGGCCACAACTTTAGTTGACTACGAGCTTCTTGAATCAATGGTTGGGCCATGTACAATGGGCCAACTGTAAGTGCATCATTCTCCCCTACTAGGAAAAGATTCGTCCTTGAATCTTGTTTATCTTCACTAATCTCAATTTATTTAGACAAAAACTCAAATGATAAATCTTCCCCTATTAGATCTTCATAATCTGATTCTCCATCAGATTTATTATAGACTGGATTATCATCATAAACTGAATCTTCATCATAAGATGGATAATCATCATAAATGGGATAATTATCAACAATCGGATAATCATCATAAATCGAATTATCATCATAGATCGGATCATCATTACAAACTGGATTATGATCATAGACTTCAAAGTCAGGAATGTTGATTTGGATCTCGATATCTTGAAAAGTGGACTGATTTCCAGGTCGTACTTCCCAATTCTGTCCCTGGTTTAGAATCCCCAAGAAATTGACGTCCTCTTCTTCATCATCAGATGCGTCATCTAATTCCATTCCTTCTTCGGATTGAATGCTCAACTTTGTCCACGCAAGTCGCCGCTCCAAATATTGGATTTCCATGCTCTGCACCTCCACAAGAGTTCGCTTCGAAATTTGAATTTTCATGCATACCCGCACGAGTTGTCGCTCCAAATCTTGAATTCTCTTTCTCTGTGGCCGCACACATAGTCACTTCAAAACTTGGATTTTCTTATCCAACGCTTGCTCAAGTTGTTCCTTCAAATCCTGGATCCGCCTTCCGAGCTCTTCATTTTCTATATCTCGCGGGTCAATCTGACGCAGTTGTCTATATTCTTCAGGAACGAATCCACGTTCCCTACCCTCGTGACTCTGCCGTCGTCGACCTCCATGATTTAGTTCAGCCATTGGTTGAAGGCAACCTAGTGCTATGATACCAAATAATGATGAAAGCGCATAGGAAAGTGGCTAAACAGAAAGTTGGAATTTTTATAAAAGACTAACCCTCCGGTTCTTAATTTCTAATTATCAAATAACAAAATTCAACTCCTAGAATAAGAGATATAAACACCCTTTTATAGACTAATTACAAATAGATTCAAAATTCTAAATCTAAAATTCTAAAAATAATAAACTTCCTAAAATAAATATAAGAGTAAATACCCTTTTTAGTCCCTCACAATATCCACGAAGGCCTTTTTAGTCCCTAGCAATAAAAAAGGAACAAATTGGTCCCTGAAATTACAAAAAAAGGGCCACGTTGGTCCTTCTGTGAACTCCACCGTAATGGCCCAACTAACGGTGCCTATGTGGCACGTTAGTGTGCTGACGCGGCTTGGACGTTGGCAGCGTGGATGAGCAAACGACGACATTTTGTTGCAAATGGGTTCAGAGCTTTCCAAAGTAGGGCACGACGTCGTTTCTTGCTTTGATCATGAACCCTAAATATGAAAATACCCCAAATTCCTTCCATCGAACCCTAAACAGACACAAATCCCCCAAATTGATGAGCAAAACCCTAAACAGCAATACGCCCGCAAAATCTCTAGACGTTGATGATTAAACTCGACGACAGTAGAGGACATCAACCGGATTTGCTGGGCGTGGGAGAAGATGAGTGTTTCTTCTGGCATGGGGGGATCAAGTGGGAGTACTTCAATGGGGGGAAGAACACTGACAAGGACCGCCGATCGTAGGTGCAAATGTGGGAGACAAAGTATTGTATATACCTCCAAAACTGAGAGAAACCCAAACAGGGCTTTCCTTGGGTGTCCTAATTTCAAGGTATACATGTGTAATGTGCCCCTTGTGATTTTTTTAGATGGGTATATGACATGTGTAATGAACCCATGGAGCTGGAAGAAGCAAGAATTCACATAGTGGAGTTAGATGTTGCTGAAATTAATTTCAAGTTGAAGTATGTGGGCATGATGATGAGAGAGCAAGATGTGAAGATTACTGAGCAAGGAATGAAGCTTCATGAGCATGAAAGAAAACTGAATGATGTATACCTGAAGATGGTGGAGGAGTTAGATAGGATGGACAAACAAATTAGGACAGTTGATAGGTCAGCTAGGGTCTTAGGTGCTGCTTGTGTCGGTGTGATCATCATCTATATGTTTGTTGTTAGCGTGGTAAAAGTGAAAACAAGTTACCCCAATGTATTTTTCCTTCAATGAATTGTAATGGGCACTCAGTACTGTTGTTATACAAATTAATGAAGAATGTTGTATTATATGGAACATTCTCTGTTGGTTCGAATCTGTGTGTTTGTGTATGGTATCATATGGCCTATTATAAAGAAGCTTTCAATGTATTCCTATATATCTTCTGGCATCATATATTTGTGTATCAACTACTGCACTACTGGATGCTAAGTTTCTTTTAGTATAGTATATTGCATAGTTAGGCATAGAATGAAGGCCAATAGCTTGCTACATTGTATCACAAACCATCCATGTACAAATATAGATGCAAAAATCATGAAATTGCTGTTACAGAAGTTCCATATTGTTATGCACATTTGTTAACCAAGGCAAAACACGAGGGCCATTTTGGTCCCTGACAAATTACATCGAGTACCATTTTGGTCCCTGACAAAATGCACGGGGCCCATTTTGGTCCCTGACCACAGAAAAATAGGACATGACTTCATTGATTTTCTATCCAGTACAAGTTTACAGAACAAAAGTGCATAACAAATAACATGGAGGTCCAACAACTACAATTACATAACTCAGTTAGGCATAACAGTAAAAAATGGACATGCTTGTATGACATTCATCTACCCTGTTAGACATAACAGCTGGAACATTCATCAACCCTGTGACCATTTTGGTCCCTGACAAAATGCACGGGGCCCTTATTGGTCCCTAAACAGAGAAATGGCTGCACATACTTGTCTGCTTTTGTATGCAGTCCAAATTTGTTCAAAACAGAAGTGCAATACATCAGATACAAATGCTGTCCAATATGTTCAACCAGTAGACATGCAATACTCAGTTAACAAACATATCTCAGTTAAATATATTTGTCCAAGAACTACAAAAGAGTAGTGCATTACAAAATAAAGTCAACTGCCAGGAATGAAAAGAAAGGCCCCTAAATACAATATGGCTAGAATTCAAAAAAAAACATTGACTATATGAGGCCTCCAAAAACATAATGGCCAGAATTTACAAAAAAGTCAATCACATTATATGCAGTCCTTGTCAGTTGGCTCATGCACTACTCCCACTTTATGTACAACATTCATTCATTTTCTTGAGGCAGGCCTTGGTGCCCTGAAACCAGGGGTTGTCATGAAGGCAAAAAATCTGCTTCGTCTGCCACTGGATGCTGCATTCCTTGTTTCCTCACTCAACATTTCATTTTCCTGTTGTAGATTTGATGGAGGTGGGCTGCTTCCTCTCAAGTTGCCTTCATCTGGCTGAGAACTACCATGTGCTGCAGGGCCTCCTTGACTTAATGGGATTTCATCCACTGAGTTGGATCCAATCCTTACATATTCTGGTCTTGCTTGTCTGTTTTTTTTTTTTGTTGGAAGATGGTGGTCCCTTACAGCTCTTTGCATAGTGTCAAGTCTGAAGTACTCCCACATTTGCACCTACGACCGGCGGTCCTTGTCAGTGTTCTTCCCCCCAATGAAGTACTCCCACTTGATTCCCCCATGCCAGAAGAAACACTCATCTTCTCCCACGCCCAGCAAATCCGGTTGATGTCCTCTACTGTCGTCGAGTTTCAATCATCAACGTCTAGAGATTTTGGGGGCGTATTGCTATTTAGGGTTTTGCTCATTTATTTGGGGGATTTGTGTCCGTTTAGGGTTCGATTGAAGGAATTTGGGGTATTTTCATATTTAGGGTTCATGATCAAAGCAAGAAACGACGTCATGCCCTACTTTGGAAAGCTATGAATCCATTTGCAATAAAACGTCATCGTTTGCTCATCCACGATGTCCAACGTCCAAGCCGCGTCAGCACACTAACGTGCCACATGCGCACCGTTAGTTGGGCCGTTATGGTGGAGTTCACAGAAGGACCAACGTGGCCCCCTTTTTTGAAATTTCAGGGACCAATTGTTCCTTTTTTATTGCTAGGGACTGAAAAGGCCTTCGTGGATATTGCCAGGGACTAAAAAGGGTATTTACTCTAAATATAACAGTAATTAACATATAAAAATAAATACAAAATTACAAATAAATAATTCAAAATACATCACAAATCTTTAATCTCAAATCACGCCAAATATGTTGCTTTCCTTTTCTTCCCAAACAAATCACAATCACATCTACTGCTTTACTGGGACTTGGATTCGATTGTAATTTGTTATATTTCAAATCATTGCCTCTTTCAACAATTGGGTCATACTTATTGGGCCACAACTCTAGTTGACTACGAGCTTCTTGAATCAATGGTTGAGCCATGTACAATGAGCCAACTGTAAGTGCATCAACGTCCCTTCTCCTATAACCATTATGATCCCCTTGTGGGTTAGTCACGTCAGAATCATTCAGTAAAAGATACTTTACTCTTCAAACTATTTTAAGCTATTAAAAAAATTTTAAAATGCTATTTCAAGCTCTTCACATAACAAATCCTATGATAGTAAAGATGGCTCATCAACTATTCACATATATCAAGCTTTGCTATTTCGAAGGAAATTTTTTTCAATCCGCCGATGCTTATGGGTTATGTATTTTTGGACATTGTCAATGTATTGTTCTTCCTTAGGGAAAGAATACCCCTCGAACCTCATCAAAATGACGACGAGGCCGGTTTATGAGTTGTATGAAGAATGAAGTCAAATCTTTAGCATGTTTTAACTAAATAAGCTAAGGAGTTGGCATTGTATTCGAATAATCGAGGTACACATCAAGATAGGAAATTTAGTGAAGTTATGGTTAGTTATAATGTCTTATGAACTTAATTTTTTTTTTTAATGTTTGGGTACTTCATTTCCGCATACGATGTCCAAGGGTGACCTGGTAGGGTCCTTTCCAATCCGACACTAGTTTTTCTTAGGAGCATGGGCGTAAATGAGTTAAGTCAAATCAAATTTTAGCCTAAACAGACTAGCATGTGTAAAATATTTTAACTATAGCCTGTTTTTTTTATAAATTATAGGCTTGGGCTCACTTATTTTTTTAAAAATACAATGCTTCTAACTTCATCATCTCCTGGTAAAATGGGAGAAAATGTGTTCTGACAAACAATGTGGTGGAGTTGGGCTGAGGGAGCTTAGATCATTTAACCAAGCCTTTATTATGAAGGTTGGATTTGGGATGTTGTCCAACAAGAAGTCTCTGAGGATTGCATTATGCCTTATATTCCTAAGAGTGCCAATGCTAGTAATCTGTGGAGAGGTATAAGCTGATCCTGGAATCAGATTATGTCAGGAACTGGAATTATGTTGGGAAATGGTAAGCTAACTAGTTTATGGTTGGATTGGTGGTATCTAGCAAGTGTACTAGTCGTACAAGTAATAAAATGATGAGTAAAGATCGTTCCCACAGAGGTTTGTATTCAAACACCAATGAACCATAGAAAACTAATTTGAATTAAACAAAAGTTTGTAAAAATCATGAATGTTTTGTCACCAGAAAGTTAATTTGAAAGTAAATTAATTTAATACTAACAATTTGAATTAAGATTTATAAAAACCAGTAGTCAGAAAACAACTTTCCTCAACAATGAACTCAAGTAAACTGATCATATGATGAAATCTTTTTCATGTGATGTTAATCAACCTTTTACTTATCCTCAAGATGTAATCTCTTACTACCCTGATAGATACATTAATCAGAGACCCCAATCCCTTGGTGATTCCTTTCTTAATCTATGCATGAAATATTAAGGTCTTAAGACTACATCAGAACTATAGCATCAATTCCTTGAGTACTATAAACCTGATGATGAAATTGTCAAATATAGGAATAGTGTAAACATTCCTGTTCTACACTCTTCCCTTAGTAGAAAGAATTGAATCAGAAAATCTCATATCAACACATGAAAAACACTTCATCATATTAATCAAATATACATAAGAATATCATTGAGTTCCATTGAATTTAGACTACCATGACTCTACTCAGACATAACAAAAGAAGATAAAAGAGAAGAAAGATCAAACTCCATTTCCATGTAGTGAATCTTCAATCTCCAAGTGCAATTACAATAGAGAAACTAACTAATACAAAGACTAAGTCTAAGTGTTTTAGAGAGAAGTCAGATCAGAAGTTCTGATGTAAGAGAGAGAGAGAGAAAGACTCCAAAAACTTGTTGCATATCTAGCAAGTGTACTAGTCGTACAAGTAATAAAATGATGAGTAAAGATCGTTCCCACAGAGGTTTGTATTCAAACACCAATGAACCATAAAAAACTAATTTGAATTAAACAAAAGTTTGTAAAAATCATGAATGTTTTGTCACCAAAAAGTTAATTTGAAAGTAAATTAATTTAATTCTAACAATTTGAATTAAAATTTATAAAAACCAGTAGTCAGAAAATAACTTTCCTCAACAATGAACTCAAGTAAACTTATCATATGATGAAATCTTTTTAATGTGATACTAATCAACCTTTTACTTATCCTCAAGATGTAATCCCTTACTACCCTGATAGATACATTAATCAGAGACCCCAATCCCTTGGTGATTCCTTTCTTAATCTATGCATGAAATATTAAGGTCTTAAGACTACATCAGAACTATAGGATCAATTCCTTGAGTACTAGAAACCTGATGATGAAATTGTCAAATATAGGAATAGTGTAAACATTCCTGTTCTACACTCTTCCCTTAGTAGAAAGAATTGAATCAGAAAATCTCATATCAACACATGAAAAACACTTCATCATATTAATCAAATATACATAAGAATATCATTGAGTTCCATTGAATTCAGACTACAATGACTCTACTCAGACATAACAAAAGAAGATAAAAGAGAAGAAAGATCAAACTCCATTTCCATGTAGTGAATCTTCAATCTCCAAGTGCAATTACAATAGAGAAACTAACTAATACAAAGACTAAGTCTAAGAGTTTTAGAGAGAAGTCAGATCAGAAATTCTGATGTAAGAGAGAGAGAGAAAGACTCTAGATTCTCCAACTTGTGAAGGCCTTTGCCTTATATAGTTTTACAATTTAAAACAGAATTTTAATATGGGCGCTAAAACGTTCATAATGAGCGTTTTAGCGTCCATGCTTGACGGATGCCCAACTGCTTTAAACTAACTTGAACGCTTAAACGTTCATAATTGGACATTTTAGCGTTCATGCCTCGTGAATACTCAACTGTCTTCATCTGACTCCAGCGCTAGAACACTTGGTTTGGACGTTTTAACGTTGGAGACCAGAGATTTTTAAACATTGGGGCGCTAAAACGTTCGTTGAAGGAAGTTTTAACGCCCAAGACCAGCAACTTTTCGTCCTCAGAATGTAGCAGCGGGCTAAAATGTTCTGTGTGGCCGTTTTAGCGCTCAGCACCAGCAAGTTTTGGCCTCTTTCTGCAACAGGGCGCTAAAACATTCTGTGTAGACGTTTTAGCGCTCAACACTTGGACATTTTTCTCCTCTTCAAAATCTCCTTCCTTCTCCAATTGCCTTTTTAGCTAGCTTTTCTATAAGAACAATACAAATTCTCAATAAAGCTTCTTGAACTTGTAGTTGAGGAAATTCTAGGACATTAACCTCTTTTTCCATCATTTAATCACAAAAATTGATACTAATTCATGCTGAAAAACTTGATGAACTAAGGGTTTATCACAATTCCGAGATTTGAATATTGCTGTCCTCAGCAATAACTTTTAAAAATAGAGGAGGATTGAGATTCTTTACACATGAAACTTATGAGGATGGATTTGAATTATGATAGATCAACCTTCATTAATACAATCTTACAACCAAGCAATCTATCATTTCCTATGACTTGCTCAACCTCATCACATGACTTTCAACAGATCAGTAAGATGAAATGCAGAGGCTTTCAACACAAAACACCCCTCACTAGGAATTTCTCAAAAATTGTGAGAATTTTAACACTCTTGCACACTAGTGTTTAAGGATGTACGTATCACACAATTTTCACTGCACTCAACTACCATAAGCTTTCCCATCTTCTCACTCTCCATAGTAAATGATCTATAAAGTAGATCAAAAGAGGCTTTGGTGGTATGGCTTGGCTAGGAATATGATTCTGTATAGGAGGAGGGAAATATCTTGGCATGTGGTTTGGCTAAAGGTAAGATTTAATGTTACAAAAAGGGTTCAGATTAGATGAATCAGAGTCAGATAAGAGGAGGATCACAATTGAATTTATCTATATGCTCCTTAATCCTTCTCATTCCCTTCTTCTTTTTCATTCATCTATTACACCACCTTTTCTACAGCTTTTCTTTTTCTTAAATTTTCTTCCTCCTTTTCTTCCAAACACTTTGTGTTTTTAACTCCCCCTTTTTCTTGTTTCCTTTTCTTCCCCTTTTCTCAACCAAGCACTTTGTGCCTTTACTTTTCTTTTCCTTTTTCTTCCTCTTTTTCTCCAAATTTCCAACACTTAATGTTTTTATACATTGCAGAAACACCTTTTCTCCAAACAGAACTTTCATCCATTGCCCTTTATCTGAACATGTAATCTGAAAAATTGGGATAGATGTAGGTTCTTGGTTTTATCAAACAACAGGCTTAGGCTCAAGAGTTTCATGCAATAGGAATATTTGGTTCAAAAAGGAAATGCCTCAATCAAATCTACCCTACAATCGTGAACCATTTCAAACAAGAAACAGGGAAAGTTCTAGAGTTAGTCATGCAATAAAGTGCTCTCTTGAACAAAAATTTCTGTATAGGTTCAAATTCTCACAGATCAGAGTGCATGCTTGACTACCTCTATATACATCAAACTGATCTCTCTACTCTTCACATAGAATGAGTCATGCAATCATGTCTTTTAAGAACACATGCAAGGATTCAGAATTGTATCCTAGACTTTCATCAATCATGTAAAACTTTGATTATCCTATCCTCATGAAATTTCACATCATATTACTCCAAATCCAACTTCTATATATACACAACTACACTACCTAACTACATCACACAAGAAACTAAAAAGAAAAGATTAAGGATGTTTCCCTGTTTGTGGCTCATCAACTGTGTGTCATCACCAAACTGTGTGATATCTCCATGGAATTTTTCATGTCATTCATTCACACCCCATTCCCAGATTTAAACGTTGCTGTCCCCAGCAACTAATTTAAATCTAAAATAGTAGTTGATCATGTCTGAAACACATTCACATATAAGCAAATAGTATCAGTACTATTTCAAAATGTGCATCATTCAAAACAGAGAACGACAATGTACTTAACCAATTCACAAAATTAAAATCAATATTAAAATATAACCGAATAACCCAAAATAAAAACAGAAAACAGAAAATCTAATCAGTCGACTCCGCATCAGAAAATAGCAAATCAGATCCTGGGTCGGCAGTGGGTAAGGGATTGTATTCTGCATCAGCATCCCTGTCCTCATCCATAGCAGCAGTATCACCAACTGTCATGACATCATCAGCAGTGGCATCAGCAGCAGTCTGGGCAAAAGTAGCAGCAGTAGAAGGTTGGGTAGGAGGTGCACCATCAGTAGTTACACCCATAGTAGCCACAGTGTCATAATAAGTGCGAACATCTGTTTCAAATGCATCTTCCTCCTCAGAATATGGATAAATAGGAGGTTGGAATACAGTTGACTCCAAGCCCTGGGCCGCACAAATATCAGTCAGCATCTTTATCATATGAGTCTGGAATGAATGCTGAATTTCTTGCATGAACTTGAGACGGCGGCGTAAATGACCCAATCTAATGTCATTATTAACCAGCCACTGCTCTCCAGATCGAATCCTTTGTTCAAGCTCAGAATCCTCTTCAGAAGCCTCCTCAGTCATGGATTTCCTGCCAGGTTGTAATCCAGAGGGTCCTTCTCCTCCAATTTTCAACTGCTGTCTGATCATCTTTGCATCAATTGTAGGATGCAATTTGATTGGCACCCCATTATCAGTAACATCTACTCCAGCTTTCTGGCATAGAAGCTGGATCAGAGAACAATGACCCAAAGCAGAAGTGCTGCTATCAGAATGAGCCATATCATAGATACTGTCCTGAAAAAGAATGGGTAGCTCCACCTTCCCTTTTATCATGATAGTATAGATCAAAACAGCTCTCATCGATATTACCTCTGCCTGGTTGGAAGAGGGCATAACATTGGAAACCACAAAATGGAACCAGACTCGGGCCTCACCATTCAGATGCCTTAACCACAGTAATTTAGGATTGACCTTATCTTTGGTCATCTCCCATGTTTCACCAGGCTTGGCTATTGTCTGCAGAACAGGCGCAACTGCCCCAATCTTAGTCCAAGTATCAAATGCTGGATCCTGTCGCCTAGGTGGTATTTCAATCTTCCGCCAGTTCCTCTTAAAATCACAGCTGGCTTGGTCAATATAATCACAGTGCCTGATTTTCAGCAGCTTTTGTATGGTATGAGCGTCATATTTCACTTTCTTGCCCCTCACCCAGCTGGTGAAAGTCCTCTTACCACCTTGATCCCCGTTAAATGCATTAGCAAAAAATTCCCTAGCTATATTAGGGCTGCTGTCCACCAGAATTTTACCAAAAGTAACCCAGTCCCTTCTTTCCAACTGGGACTAGAACTCAGGGTATTCATCCTTCTCCAGAATGAACTTCATCTCCCTCACGAATGGTCTGGAAGAGGTTTTAGTAGTGTAACGAGCCTCATGCTTAGCACTCCTCCAAAAATATGCATCATAAGGAGGAGGTGGAGGTGTAGATGCAGAAGCTTGAGGTTCCCTGGACCTCTTCTTTCCAGTCTTCTTCGGTAGAGGAGCAGACATTGTCCTGAAAATCAAAAGAAATAGTCAGTATCACTTTTGAAGACATGAGATCCAATTCCCAGATTTAGAATTTAAAGAATGGTGGAATTGGATCCAAATATTGTAAGTGAATACCCTCAGCATGCCCAAAATCCGAACCCTTAATTGTGTATGCAGCAAGCCTAGGCGCTAAAACGTTCACAGTGAGCGTTTTAGCATCTGGCTTTAAACGTGTATGAAACTGGACAAGCACTAAAGCGTTGGGTTACCAGCGTTTTAGCGTCCTGGCTTTTCTGAGTCAGGCAAATACACAAACACCTTGTGTGCGTGGATGCAGCTGCATAAATTTAGAAATGATTTGGGAAACTTGTTCATCCCCAAAATACAGGAAAACCACAATAGAACTAATAGCATAGAACTAATAGAACTAATATAAACATACAATCATATGAATAATTCATGATATCGACATTGGAGAACGATGTATAACTATCATGTACAATGCAACTATGGAGAACGATGGAGAGAAAAGAGATGAATAGCATACCTTGATGTTGATGAGAGAATGTAGAGGAATCGATGAAGAATGATGATACAACTGGTATGAGAGTAAGCAAATGAGGGAGAATAGAGAAAAGAAAAAATGTAAGGGGAAGAAGGGGGAAAAACCCGTGTTATTTCGGATTAGTGACGTGGTGCTAAAACGGTGAAACCAACCGTGTTAGCGCCCAGGTCCAGAGAATGTGAACTATTCGTATTCAGCTCCACGCTAAAACGGTCATCATGAATGTTTTAACGCGGTTGACCAGAGTGTGAAAATAAGTTATTGTTGAACGCTAAAACGGTCAATATGAAAGTTTTAGCGCTCACAGTCAGAGAAATGTGAACACTTCGTGTTCATCATCACGCTAAAACGGTCATCATGGACGTTTTAGCGCGGTTAACCAGAGTGCTTGCAATTGATTTATCAGGTGAACGCTAAAACGGTAAGTATTAACATTTTAGCGCTCATGGCCAGAGAGTTTCATAGTTATGCAACTCTATACCGCTAAAACGGCCGGAATGGGAAGTTTTAGCGGCCAACACTTGTCAAAAATTTCTCTTCAAATTTCCAACACTTTTCTCTTCTTCCTTCTTCATTTTGCTAATGGGGTATGAAAATGGATATTACTTACCTGGTACAGTGGGTTGCCTCCCACTCAGCGCTTGTTTAACGTCGTGAGCCTGACGGGTATGATCTATCTTACCTCCAATAGAGCAACTGTCAGTAGTTGCCTATCCACAGCATTTCAAACATATAATTTCAACCGCTGACCATTGACTGTAAAACTTCTGTCTGAATCCAAAGAACTGATTTCTACAGCCCCATATGGTTTCATGTCTTTTACCACAAACGGTCCAGACCATCTAGACTTTAACTTCCCTGGAAACAGCTTTAACCTGGAATTGAACAGAAGTACTTGATCCCCCACCTTGAAATCCCTAGGTGTGATCTTCCTATCATGCCATAACTTTGTCTTCTCTTTATAAAGGCTTGCAATTTCATATGCAGAGAGACGGAACTCATCCAACTGTAGTAATCTTTTCTCTCCTGCTGCCTTTGAGTCGAAATTCAAAATTTTTACTGCCCACAAAGCCTTGTGCTCCAATCCGACTGGCAAATGGCATGCTTTCCCAAACAATAGCTGAAATGGAGACATTCCAATAGGCGTCTTGAATGTTGTTCGGTATGCCCATAGTGTGTCATCAAG